>NC_133132.1:70692906-70851223 GCF_048418815.1 Hemitrygon akajei | reverse complement strand
ACTCCCTCAGGCATTATCCTCCTGTAGTGACACTCCCTCAGCATTACCCTTCTGTAGTGACACTCCCTCAGCTTTATCCTTCCTGTAGTGACACTCCCTCAGCATATCCTTCCTGTAGTGACACTCCCTCAGCATTATCCTTCCTGTAGTGACACTCCCTCAGCATTAAATCCTTCCTGTAGTGACACTCCCTCAGCATTATCCTTCCTGTAGTGACACTCCCTCAGCATTATCCTTCCTGTAGTGACACTGTCCTCAGCATTACCCTTCCTGTAGTGACACTCCCTCAGCATTATCCTTCCTGTAGTGACACTGTCCTCAGCATTATCCCTTCCAGTAGTGACACTCCCTCAGCATTACCCTTCTGTAGTGACACTCCCTCAGCATTACCCTTCCTGTAGTGACACTCCCTCAGCATTATCCTTCCTGTAGTGACACTGTCTCAGCATTATCCTTCCTGTAGTGACCCACTCCCCTCAGCATTACCCTTCCTGTAGTGACACTCCCTCAGCATTACCCTTCCTGTAGTGACACTCCCCTCAGCATTATCCTTCCTGTAGTGACACTCCCTCAGCATTATCCTTCCTGTAGTGACACTCCCTCAGCATTACCCTTCCTGTAGTGACACTCCCTCAGCATTATCCTTCCTGTAGTGACACTCCCTCAGCATTATCCTTCCTGTAGTGACACTCCCTCAGCATTACCCTTCCTGTAGTGACACACTCCCTCAGCATTATCCTTCCTGTAGTGACACTCCCTCAGCATTATCCTTCCTGTAGTGACACTCCCTCAGCATTACCCTTCCTGTAGTGACACTCCCTCAGCATTATCCTTCCTGTAGTGACACTGTCTCAGCATTATCCTTCCTGTAGTGACACTCCCTCAGCATTATCCTTCCTGTAGTGACACTCCCTCAGCATTATCCTTCCTGTAGTGACACTCCCTCAGCATTATCCTTCCTGTAGTGACACTCCCTCAGCATTATCCTTCCTGTAGTGACAGCTCCTCAGCATTATCCTTCCTGTAGTGACACTCCCTCAGCATTACCCTTCCTGTAGTGACACTCCCCTCAGCATTATCCTTCCTGTAGTGACACTCCCTCAGCATTACCCTTCCTGTAGTGACACTCCTCAGCATTACCCTTCCTGTAGTGACACTCCCTCAGCATTACCCTTCCTGTAGTGACACTCCCTCAGCATTACCCTTCTGTAGTGACACTCCCTCAGCATTATCCTTCCTGTAGTGACACTCCCTCAGCATTATCCTTCCTGTAGTGACACTCCCTCAGCATTACCCTTCCTGTAGTGACACTCCCTCAGCATTATCCTTCCTGTAGTGACACTCCTCAGCATTATCCTTCCTGTAGTGACACTCCCTCAGCATTACCCTTCCTGTAGTGACACTCCCTCAGCATTATCCTTCCTGTAGTGACACTGTCTCAGCATTATCCTTCCTGTAGTGACACTCCCTCAGCTTTATCCTTCCTGTAGTGACACTCCCTCAGCATTACCCTTCCTGTAGTGACACTCCTCAGCATTACCCTTCCTGTAGTGACACTCCCTCAGCATTATCCTTCCTGTAGTGACACTCCCTCAGCATTATCCTTCCTGTAGTGACACTCCCTCAGCTTTATCCTTCCTGTAGTGACACTCCCTCAGCATTATCCTTCCTGTAGTGACACTCCCTCAGCATTACCCTTCCTGTAGTGACACTCCCTCAGAATTATCCTTCCTGTAGTGACACTCCCTCAGCATTACCCTTCCTGTAGTGACACTCCCCTCAGCATTACCCTTCCTGTAGTGACACTCCCTCAGCATTATCCTTCCTGTAGTGACACTCCCTCAGCATTACCCTTCCTGTAGTGACACCTCACTCAGCATTACCCTTCCTGTAGTGACACTCCCTCAGCATTACCCTTCCTGTAGTGACACTCCCTCAGCATTATCCTTCCTGTAGTGACACTCCCTCAGCATTATCCTTCCTGTAGTGACACTCCCTCAGCATTATCCTTCCTGTAGTGACACTCCCTCAGCATTATCCTTCCTGTAGTGACACTCCCTCAGCATTATCCTTCCTGTAGTGACACTCCCTCAGCATTATCCTTCCTGTAGTGACACTGTCTCAGCATTACCCTTCCTGTAGTGACACTCCCTCAGCATTATCCTTCCTGTAGTGACACTGCTCAGCATTATCCTTCCAGTAGTGACACTCCCTCAGCATTACCCTTCCTGTAGTGACACTCCCTCAGCATTACCCTTCCTGTAGTGACACTCCCTCAGCATTATCCTTCCTGTAGTGACACTGTCCTCAGCATTATCCTTCCTGTAGTGACACTCCCCTCAGCATTACCCTTCCTGTAGTGACACTCCCTCAGCATTACCCTTCCTGTAGTGACACTCCCTCAGCATTATCCCTTCCTGTAGTGACACTCCCTCAGCATTATCCTTCCTGTAGTGACACTCCCTCAGCATTACCCTTCCTGTAGTGACACTCCCTCAGCATTATCCTTCCTGTAGTGACACTCCCTCAGCATTATCCTTCCTGTAGTGACACTCCCTCAGCATTACCCTTCCTGTAGTGACACTCCCAGCATATCCTTAGACACTCCTCAGCATTATCCTTCCTGTAGTGACACTCCCTCAGCATTATCCTTCCTGTAGTGACACTCCCTCAGCATTATCCTTCCTGTAGTGACACTCCCTCAGCATTATCCTTCCTGTAGTGACACTGTCCCTCAGCATTATCCTTCCTGTAGTGACACTCCCCCCCTCAGCATTATCCTTCCTGTAGTGACACTCCCTCAGCATTATCCTTCCTGTAGTGACACTCCCTCAGCATTATCCTTCCTGTAGTGACACTCCCTCAGCATTATCCTTCCTGTAGTGACACTGTCTCAGCATTATCCTTCCTGTAGTGACACTCCCTCAGCATTACCCTTCTGTAGTGACACTCCCTCAGCATTATCCTTCCTGTAGTGACACTCCCTCAGCATTACCCTTCCTGTAGTGACACTCCCTCAGCATTACCCTTCCTGTAGTGACACTCCCTCAGCATTACCCTTCCTGTAGTGACACTCCCTCAGCATTACCCTTCCTGTAGTGACACTCCCTCAGCATTATCCTTCCTGTAGTGACACTCCCTCAGCATTATCCTTCCTGTAGTGACACTCCCTCAGCATTACCCTTCCTGTAGTGACACTCCCCTCAGCATTATCCTTCCTGTAGTGACACTCCCTCAGCATTATCCTTCCTGTAGTGACACTCCCTCAGCATTACCCTTCCTGTAGTGACACTCCCTCAGCATTATCCTTCCTGTAGTGACACCGTCTCAGCATTATCCTTCCTGTAGTGACACTCCCTCAGCTTTATCCTTCCTGTAGTGACACTCCCTCAGCATTACCCTTCCTGTAGTGACACTCCCTCAGCATTACCCTTCCTGTAGTGACACTCCCTCAGCATTATCCTTCCTGTAGTGACACTCCCTCAGCATTATCCTTCCTGTAGTGACACTCCCTCAGCTTTATCCTTCCTGTAGTGACACTCCCTCAGCATTATCCTTCCTGTAGTGACACTCCTCAGCATTACCCTTCCTGTAGTGACACTCCCTCAGAATTATCCTTCCTGTAGTGACACTCCCTCAGCATTACCCTTCCTGTAGTGACACTCCCTCAGCATTACCCTTCCTGTAGTGACACTCCCTCAGCATTATCCTTCCTGTAGTGACACTCCCTCAGCATTACCCATCCTGTAGTGACACTCACCTCAGCATTACCCTTCCTGTAGTGACACTCCCTCAGCATTACCCTTCCTGTAGTGACACTCCCTCAGCATTATCCTTCCTGTAGTGACACTCCCTCAGCATTACCTTCCTGTAGTGACACTCCCTCAGCATTACCCTTCCTGTAGTGACACTCCCTCAGCATTACCCTTCCTGTAGTGACACTCCTCCAGACATCCTCAGCATACCCTCCTGTAGTGACACTCCCTCAGCATTATCCTTCCTGTAGTGACACTCCCAGCTTCCTCGGTATGACATCCTCAGCTTCCGTAGTGCACTCCCTCAGCATTACCCTTCCTGTAGTGACACTCCCTCAGCATTACCCTTCCTGTAGTGACACTCCCTCAGCATTATCCTTCCTGTAGTGACACTCCCTCAGCATTACCCTTCCTGTAGTGGACACTCCCTCAGCATTACCCTTCCTGTAGTGACACTCCCTCAGCATTATCCTTCCTGTAGTGACACTCCCTCAGCATTACCCTTCCTGTAGTGACACTCCCTCAGCATTATCCTTCCTGTAGTGACACTCCCTCAGCATTATCCTTCCTGTAGTGACACTCCGTCAGCATTATCCTTCCTGTAGTGACACTCCCTCAGCATTATCCTTCCTGTAGTGACACTGTCCTCAGCATTACCCTCTGTAGTGACACTCCCTCAGCTTTATCCTTCCTGTAGTGACACTCCCTCAGCATTATCCTTCCTGTAGTGACACTCCCTCAGCATACCTTCCTGTAGTGACACTCCCTCAGCATTATCCTTCCTGTAGTGACACTCCTCAGCATTATCCTTCCTGTAGTGACACTCCCTCAGCATTATCCTTCCTGTAGTGACACTCCTCAGCATTATCCTTCCTGTAGTGACACTCCCTCAGCATTATCCTTCCTGTAGTGACACTCCCTCAGCATTATCCTTCCTGTAGTGACACTCCCTCAGCAATATCCTTCCTGTAGTGACACTGCCTCAGCATTACCTTCCTGTAGTGACACTCCCTCAGCATTATCCTTCCTGTAGTGACACTGTCTCAGCATTATCCTTCCTGTAGTGACACTCCCTCAGCATTATCCTTCCTGTAGTGACACTCCCTCAGCATTACCCTTCCTGTAGTGACACTCCCTCAGCATTATCCTTCCTGTAGTGACACTCCTCAGCATTATCCTTCCTGTAGTGACACTCCCTCAGCTTTATCCTTCCTGTAGTGACACTCCCTCAGCATTATCCTTCCTGTAGTGACACTCCCTCAGCATTATCCTTCCTGTAGTGACACTCCCTCAGCATTATCCTTCCTGTAGTGACACTCCCTCAGCATTATCCTTCCTGTAGTGACACTCCCTCAGCATTATCCTTCCTGTAGTGACACTCCTCAGCATTACCCTTCCTGTAGTGACACTCCCTCAGCATTATCCTTCCTGTAGTGACACTCCTCTCAGCATTACCCTTCCTGTAGTGACACTCCCTCAGCATTACCTTCCTGTAGTGACACTCCCTCAGCATTACCCTTCCTGTAGTGACACTCCCTCAGCATTATCCTTCCTGTAGTGACACTCCCTCAGCATTACCCTTCCTGTAGTGACACTCCCTCAGCATTACCCTTCCTGTAGTGACACTCCCTCAGCATTACCCTTCCTGTAGTGACACTCCCTCAGCATTACCCTTCCTGTAGTGACACTCCCTCAGCATTACCCTTCCTGTAGTGACACTCCCTCAGCATTACCCTTCCTGTAGTGACACTCCCTCAGCATTACCCTTCCTGTAGTGACACTCCCTCAGCATTACCTTCCTGTAGTGACACTCCCTCAGCATTACCCTTCCTGTAGTGACACTCCCTCAGCATTATCCTTCCTGTAGTGACACTCCCTCAGCATTACCCTTCCTGTAGTGACACTCCCTCAGCATTATCCTTCCTGTAGTGACACTCCCTCAGCATTACCCTTCCTGTAGTGACACTCCTCAGCATTATCCTTCCTGTAGTGACACTCCCCTCAGCATTACCCTTCCTGTAGTGACACTCCCTCAGCATTATCCTTCCTGTAGTGACACTCCCTCAGCATTACCCTTCCTGTAGTGACACTCCCTCAGCATTACCCTTCCTGTAGTGACACTCCCTCAGCATTACCCTTCCTGTAGTGACACTCCCTCAGCATTACCCTTCCTGTAGTGACACTCCCTCAGCATTATCCTTCCTGTAGTGACACTCCCTCAGCATTACCCTTCCTGTAGTGACACTCCCTCAGCATTATCCTTCCTGTAGTGACACTCCCTCAGCATTATCCTTCCTGTAGTGACACTCCCTCAGCATTATCCTTCCTGTAGTGACACTCCCTCAGCATTATCCTTCCTGTAGTGACACTCCTCAGCATTATCCTTCCTGTAGTGACACTCCCTCAGCATTATCCTTCCTGTAGTGACACTCCCTCAGCATTATCCTTCCTGTAGTGACACTCCCTCAGCATTATCCTTCCTGTAGTGACACTCCCTCAGCATTACCCTTCCTGTAGTGACACTCCCTCAGCATTATCCTTCCTGTAGTGACACTCCCTCAGCATTACCTTCCTGTAGTGACACTCCCTCAGCATTATCCTTCCTGTAGTGACACTCCCTCAGCATTACCCTTCCTGTAGTGACACTCCCTCAGCATTACCCTTCCTGTAGTGACACTCCCTCAGCATTACCCTTCCTGTAGTGACACTCCCTCAGCATTACCCTTCCTGTAGTGACACTCCCTCAGCATTACCCTTCTGTAGTGACACTCCCTCAGCATTACCCTTCCTGTAGTGACACTCCCTCAGCATTACCCTTCCTGTAGTGACACTCCCTCAGCATTACCCTTCCTGTAGTGACACTCCCTCAGCATTACCCTTCCTGTAGTGACACTCCCTCAGCATTATCCTTCCTGTAGTGACACTCCCTCAGCATTACCCTTCCTGTAGTGACACTCCCTCAGCATTACCCTTCCTGTAGTGACACTCCCTCAGCATTACCCTTCCTGTAGTGACACTCCCTCAGCATTATCCTTCCTGTAGTGACACTCCCTCAGCATTACCCTTCCTGTAGTGACACTCCCTCAGCATTATCCTTCCTGTAGTGACACTCCCTCAGCATTACCCTTCCTGTAGTGACACTCCCTCAGAATTATCCTTCCTGTAGTGACACTCCCTCAGCATTACCCTTCCTGTAGTGACACTCCCTCAGCATTACCCTTCCTGTAGTGACACTCCCTCAGCATTATCCTTCCTGTAGTGACACTCCCTCAGCATTACCCTTCCTGTAGTGACACTCCCTCAGCATTACCCTTCCTGTAGTGACACTCCCTCAGCATTACCCTTCCTGTAGTGACACTCCCTCAGCATTATCCTTCCTGTAGTGACACTCCCTCAGCATTACCCTTCCTGTAGTGACACTCCCTCAGCATTACCCTTCCTGTAGTGACACTCCCTCAGCATTACCCTTCCTGTAGTGACACTCCCTCAGCATTACCCTTCCTGTAGTGACACTCCCTCAGCATTATCCTTCCTGTAGTGACACTCCTCAGCATTACCCTTCCTGTAGTGACACTCCCTCAGCATTACCCTTCCTGTAGTGACACTCCCTCAGCATTACCCTTCCTGTAGTGACACTCCCTCAGCATTATCCTTCCTGTAGTGACACTCCCTCAGCATTACCCTTCCTGTAGTGACACTCCCTCAGCATTATCCTTCCTGTAGTGACACTCCCTCAGCATTACCCTTCCTGTAGTGACACTCCCTCAGCATTACCCTTCCTGTAGCGACACTCCCTCAGCTTTATCCTTCCTGTAGTGACACTCCCTCAGCTTTATCCTTCCTGTAGTGACACTCCCTCAGCATTACCCTTCCTGTAGTGACACTCCCTCAGCATTACCCTTCCTGTAGTGACACTCCCTCAGCATTACCCTTCCTGTAGTGACACTCCCTCAGCATTATCCTTCCTGTAGTGACACTCCCTCAGCATTACCCTTCCTGTAGTGACACTCCCTCAGCATTATCCTTCCTGTAGTGACACTCCCTCAGCATTACCCTTCCTGTAGTGACACTCCGTCAGCATTATCCTTCCTGTAGTGACACTCGCTCAGCATTACCCTTCCTGTAGTGACACTCCCTCAGCATTATCCTTCCCTGTAGTGACACTCCCTCAGCATTACCCTTCCTGTAGTGACACTCCGTCAGCATTATCCTTCCTGTAGTGACACTCCCTCAGCATTACCCTTCCTGTAGTGACACTCCCTCAGCATTACCCTTCCTGTAGTGACACTCCCTCAGCATTATCCTTCCTGTAGTGACACTCCCTCAGCATTACCCTTCCTGTAGTGACACTCCCTCAGCATTATCCTTCCTGTAGTGACACTCCCTCAGCATTATCCTTCCTGTAGTGACACTCCCTCAGCATTATCCTTCCTGTAGTGACACTCCCTCAGCATTATCCTTCCTGTAGTGACACTCCCTCAGCATTATCCTTCCTGTAGTGACACTGTCTCAGCATTACCCTTCCTGTAGTGACACTCCCTCAGCATTATCCTTCCTGTAGTGACACTCCCTCAGCATTACCCTTCCTGTAGTGACACTCTCTCAGCATTATCCTTCCTGTAGTGACACTCCCTCAGCATTATCCTTCCTGTAGTGACACTGTCTCAGCATTACCCTTCCTGTAGTGACACTCCCTCAGCATTATCCTTCCTGTAGTGACACTCCCTCAGCATTATCCTTCCTGTAGTGACACTCCCTCAGCATTATCCTTCCTGTAGTGACACTCCCTCAGCATTATCCTTCCTGTAGTGACACTCTCTCAGCATTACCCTTCCTGTAGCGACACTCCCTCAGCATTATCCTTCCTGTAGTGACACTCCCTCAGCATTACCCTTCCTGTAGTGACACTCCCTCAGCATTACCCTTCCTGTAGTGACACTCCCTCAGCATTACACTTCCTGTAGTGACACTGTCTCAGCATTACCCTTCCTGTATTGACACTCCCTCAGCATTACCCTTCCTGTAGTGACACTGTCTCAGCATTACCCTTCCTGTAGTGACACTCCCTCAGCATTACCCTTCCTGTAGTGACACTTCCTCAGCATTACCCTTCCTGTAGTGACACTCCCTCAGCATTACCCTTCCTGTAGTGATACTCTCTCAGCATTACCCTTCCTGTTGTGACACTCCCTCAGCATTATCCTTCCTGTAGTGACACTCTCTCAGCATTACCCTTCCTGTTGTGACACTCCCTCAGCATTATCCTTCCTGTAGTGACACTCTCTCAGCATTACCCTTCCTGTAGTGACACTCCCTCAGCATTATCCTTCCTGTAGTGACACTCCCTCAGCATTATCCTTCCTGTAGTGACACTCCCTCAGCATTATCCTTCCTATAGTGACACTCCCTCAGCATTATCCCTTCTGCCCCAGACTTGTGGAAGCTGCTGGTAAAAACTCGGCAGTACTCGCATAGCATTTATGCTGACACTTGACTGCAGGAGCTACGTACACTTCTGAGCGCTGTGCCCCCGGTGAGGAAGTTGTGTTGCAGCATCTAAGCACACAGTGAGATGGAGCAGCCCGCCTGGCTGGAGCTTGTTTACTCTCAATATCTCCAACTCGAGATTTGGGGCCAACATTACGGCCACCCTGCCGAGGTGTCTGATGTAGACCCTTCCACGCTAATCCAGGAGCCAGCTGGACTCGTATTTCTCCCTGAATGGTGTGGGTTTCCTGCAAGAAGCTCACCGCATATCTCCGTTCCCCGAGTACCAAGAGACAATGGAACCTGCGATAATCATTGATATTAATACTCACTATTGAGACCTTAGTGATTGTGCTGCATCTTCTTGCCAATGTCCTGGCTAGTGGGAGGAAGCAGGTCTCCTTGCCCTGTGCCCATGACCCTAGTGGGTTTCAGGAGCTGCTTCCCTTTCTTTTTAACAGCAGTTTGGACAGATCGTGGGTCCGTCCATTGGTTAGCAGCTAATCGTGCTTTATGCTATCTGTGCCGAGAGTCAGCTAAGAACACCTGAATTTCCTCCACAGTAACAGTCTGAGACTCAGTTCCGGGGATGAGCTCCTGCACCATCTTGGCTTCAGTAGAGTCCTCCTTGCCCTGTCACTGCATCCCAGGTCATCTTTATCCATTCTGTCCCGTTCCCACATGCTCACCCTATTACTGGAAACAACCTTGTTGAGTGGCCCCACCGCAGACATAGCAGCGGCCTCAGGACCAGTGCTGGGGGGGGGAGACACTGCTCCCCCTGGGGCGAGTCAGACCTGGCCTCCGGCTCACCACTTATCGAAACCCTGGCACTCTGCTGCTTTGGGGTGGACACTGACTCAGAAGTCCTGGGGCCCGACAACATTCAGAAAGGACCTTTGCTTCTATGGAGGCTACAGTCCGAGAGACTACCCCCACAGGTGACACCCCCTGCCACACGTTCACCACGTCAATCCCCTTCATGGTAGACACACACTCCAACCACTCTACTCCACCTGAGGACAGATAGGCCTCCTTAGACAGCCCCTGTTGGGCTGGGTTACCCATCATACCAGACGCTGCAAGCTCAGGGACCACAGCCCCGGCAGAGAGCGAGTCCCAGAGCGATGGGATCATCCTTCTGCTCCAGGGAGGCGTGTCCTGAGCGTGCAGATAAATCTTCCCCAAGTCGGTTCCCTATCTGTGGATTTAGAGGACATGCGCCTCCTCCTCCGACGTGGGGAAGTCTGTTTACTCACTTTTCAGAAGAACATTCTTCAGCACCACATTCTCCCTCGTGGCTTCTTCAGGCCCTGGCTGAGCCACAGAGATATCCATGCGCTGCAAACTGGGTCTAAGGGAAGCCCCTGGCTCCTTCTGCAGCAGGGAGGCCTGTTCCTCCTTCCTCTTTGCCTTCCTGCACTTCACCTGAACCCACCCCTCCTCACCGATCGTGCTGCAATTGTACCCACCACTCACTGCCACAAAGTCAGGAGGGGTAATGGGGGCAGGAGCAACAGGGTATGTTGGGGGGAGGCCCTGTGGTGCCTTCCTGTGCCACCACTGGAGTTAGCGGCCTGGCGTTTAGGACAATTGTTATAGTCGTGCCTGAAGTCGTTGCAGGTATGACACAGCAGCTGGCCTGTCGTCCAGCCCATCCCGTCTGTGCTACACATGAAAGTACACCTCAATATTGCCCCAACCTTTTATCTCCAGGAATACCTCACGGTGGAGGGTAAATGCATGCCTAAAACAACCTCCCTCAGGTTTGGGCGGTATACAGATGACCAACGACCTCATCTCACCCAAAGACTGAGGCAAGGGAACAGACCTACTTCACAGAGGTGAAGGTGAACATCACCTTTTGTGCGGGACCTGTCACCAACTCTGGTGGCGGGAAAACTCCTTTCACTTTTACCACCCACCACCCCCTTCACCCCCCCCCCCCACACACTCAGGGTCAGGGACACTTCTGTAGCAGACTGTAGGCAGAAAACATACTTTAGGTGCATCTTGCCAATCCCAACGATGCTCTTACCTCACCCAAAGATAGCTAATTGCTCATCGTTCTCGGGTGTGTGTGATAATTGGATTGCACTAAGTTCTTTAGAATTATCAGTCTGAAAGATGCTGGCTCTCCAGGAGTTCTTTCAGCAGAAGCTACCTAGCTACTAGATCCCACCATTTTTGAACTGCAGCCCATCATGTTAAAGCTCCAAGCAGTCAAAAACCAAACACCCCACTGATGATATTAACTCAGTCACACCACTTATCAGTCTTTCCAAGAGCAGTTCTGAAAAAAGAGAAATATAGACTGCTCCAGAGAGGCTGGAAAGTCTGTGCAATGAAACTCCAGCGCTGACCCTCCCGGGGTGCAACCGGGCTGCTCCAAAATTCCTCGGTTTAATCCCAAAATAAATCAAGCTTTTTCTGAGTGCTCACACACCACCGTCTGCCCCAAAGTGTGGCCCTTCCTTCAGAACTGCCTCTCCCAAAAGTGTAGTCCTTCCTTGAGTACCACCCTTCCAAAATTGTGGCTCTTCCAGTACTGTCCCTCCCACAGTGTAACTCTCCTTCAGTACCGTCCCTCCCTCAGTGTGACACTCCTTCAGTACTGTCCCTCCCACGGTGTGACGCTCCCTCAGTACCGTCCCTCCCACGGTGTGACGCTCCCTCAGTACCGTCCCTCCCACGGTGTGACGCTCCCTCTGTACCGTCCCTCCCACAGTGTGATGGTCCCTCAGTACCGTCCCTCCCACGGTGTGACTCTCCCTCAGTACCGTCCCTCCCACAGTGTGACGCTCCCTCAGTACCGTCCCTCCCACGGTGTGACGCTCCCTCAGTACCGTCCCTCCCACGGTGTGACGCTCCCTCAGTACCGTCCCTCCCACGGTGTGATGGTCCCTCTGTACCGTCACTCCCACGGTGTGACTCTCCCTCAGTACTGTCCCTCCCATGGTGTGACACTCCCTCAGTACCGTCCCTCCCACAGTGTGACACTCCCTCAGTACCGTCCGTCCCACGGTGTGACGGTCCCTCAGTACCGTCCCTCCCACGGTGTGACACTCCCTCAGTACCGTCCCTCCCACAGTGTGACGCTCCCTCAGTACCGTCCGTCCCACGGTGTGACGGTCCCTCAGTACCGTCCGTCCCACAGTGTGACACTCTCTCAGTACCGTCCCTCCCACAGTGTGATGGTCCCTCAGTACCGTCCCTCCCACGGTGCGACTCTCCCTCAGTACTGTCCGTCCCACGGTGTCACGCTCCCTCAGTACCGTCCCTCCCACGGTGTGACTCTCCCTCAGTACCGTCCGTCCCACGGTGTCACGCTCCCTCAGTACCGTCCGTCCCACAGTGTGACTCTCCCTCAGTACCGTCCCTCCCACGGTGTCACGCTCCCTCAGTACCGTCCCTCCCACGGTGTGACTCTCCCTCAGTACCGTCCGTCCCACGGTGTCACGCTCCCTCAGTACCGTCCGTCCCACAGTGTGACTCTCCCTCAGTACCGTCCCTCCCACGGTGTGACGCTCCCTCAGTACCGTCCCTCCCACAGTGTGACTCTCCCTCTGTACCGTCCGTCCCACGGTGTGACGCTCCCTCAGTACCGTCCCTCCCACGGTGTGACTCTCCCTCAGTACCGTCCCTCCCACGGTGTCACGCTCCCTCAGTACCGTCCCTCCCACGGTGTGACTCTCCCTCAGTACCGTCCGTCCCACGGTGTCACGCTCCCTCAGTACCGTCCGTCCCACAGTGTGACTCTCCCTCAGTACCGTCCCTCCCACGGTGTGACGCTCCCTCAGTACCGTCCCTCCCACAGTGTGACTCTCCCTCAGTACCGTCCGTCCCACGGTGTCACGCTCCCTCAGTACCGTCCGTCCCACAGTGTGACTCTCCCTCAGTACCGTCCGTCCCACGGTGTGACGCTCCCTCAGTACCGTCCGTCCCACGGTGTGACGCTCCCTCAGTACCGTCCCTCCCACAGTGTGACTCTCCCTCAGTACCGTCCGTCCCACGGTGTGACGCTCCCTCAGTACCGTCCGTCCCACGGTGTGACGCTCCCTCAGTACCGTCCCTCCCACAGTGTGACTCTCCCTCAGTACCGTCCGTCCCACGGTGTCACGCTCCCAGTAACCCTGTCTGTACTCTACCCTAGGCTCCAATGTGGATGCGATTCATGACGTGACAGTGGCATATCCCTACAACATCCCACAGTCTGAGCGGGACCTGTTCAACGGCAACTTTCCCAAGGAAATCCATTTCCACATCAAGCGCTACCCAGCAGCACACCTGCCCATCACCCTGGAGGGGCTACAGGAATGGTGCCGACTCCGCTGGCTCGACAAGGAGCGGCTGCTACGCACCTTCTATCAGGGAGACCGCTCTTTCCGCAGCCTGGACCCAGGGCAGGACTTGAGTCCTGATGAGGGAGAGGACCAGAACCCGGGACTGGATCAGGAGCAGGACTGGAGCCCAGAACAAGGCCGGGACTTGAGTCCGAGTCAAGGACAGGATCTGAGCCTTTTGAGGGAACTGGGGCCAATTCCAGCTCAGGAGCAAGGCCAGAGTCTTAGGCGCAGATGGGTCCAGGGCTGGAATAGACTGCTGGCTCGGGGGCGGGTGTGGTTTGAAGGTCGGAGGCGGGTCTCGGGGCAGTACCGGGGCCAGGATCTAAGCCTGAGCCAGAGCTGGAGGCCTGTGCAACCACATGTCCACATCCCCCCCTGCAAGTCCCAGGGAAGGGTCTTCCTCATCAAGCTGTTCTCGGTGGTGTACTGGACGGCATTTGTGCTTGGCGCCATGATGCTGCTCTGGTCCTACACATTAGCACGCTGGTACTTCTCCAGTGTAGTCATCTTTTTCATTCTGCAGGAGCGGCTATTTGGGGGCATCGAGATAATGGAAATGGCTGCTCAGAGGAGAGCTCAGTGCCACTCCAAGACACACTGACCTTGCGGCTGTCTCCCTCATCCATCTGTCCAATCCCAGATCTCCTTGCTCTGGTCTGGACAGTCCTGGAACTTCTCCCAAAGGTCTGGCAAATCCTGGGGCTTTCCCTAATGGTCCAGCCAATCCCAGGGCATCTCCCACTGGTCTGGCCAATCCTAGAGCTTCTCCCACTGGATTGGCTAATCCTGGTGCTTCTCCCATCAATTCAACCAATACTGGTGCTTCACCAACCGGTCCGGCCGGCCCTGGACTCCTACTGGTCTGGCCAATTCTGGTGCCCTCCACTCCCCCACCAGACCAGCCAAACCTGGGATTTTCCCATCAATTTAGGCTGTCCTAAGACTGTTCCCACAGGTGCAGCCAAAACCGGGATGCCTCCCTCCAGTCCGGCCAATCTTAGGGCATCAAATTATGGATTCATCAAATCCGGGGTCTTCTGACAATCTATCCAGTCTTGGGCTTCTCCCATTCATATTGCTGATCCCAGTAATTCAATCCATCCGGCCCAGTTCCAGAATTATTCCTCTCAATCCGGCCAACACCAACAGAAGTCACATCATTTCTGCTAATCATGAGACACCATGCATAGGTCTGTCCAAAGGGAGACTGAACCTCAGACTACAGATGCTGGAAATCTGAGGTGAAGCCAGGTCACAATAGAACACCCAGCAGGTCAGGCAGCGACTGTGGAGCGACGAGTATAGAGCACGTTCTGCAGAAGTCTGTCATTGCACAGATGTTGCCTGACTGGCTGAGTGGTTCTGGTCTCTGATCTGGGAGCAGAGAAGAGGTGGGTATCTCTCAGTGTGACAGAGTAGGGAGGGAAGTGCTGCTTCACTGTGACCAAGGCTCCACTCTTTGTCCAATGGCTCTTACTCCAGCCTGGAATCAGGGAATAAACACTCGGAGGCTGAGCGCCAATGGAAGCATCAGGCTGGAACAGCCGCTGGCAGCTCAGGGTTAATGTGTTTCGGACTCGTACCCCAGTAAAGGTCAGTGTATGCATTGGGTCCACCCCTACTGAGGGTCAGACTGTGTCTGGGACATGTCTTCTAGTGAGGGTTGGTGTGTGTGTATGGAGGACCCGTCACCCTGTGAGGGCCAGTCTGTGTGTGTGGATGACCTGTGAGTGTGCGTGTGGGAGGGAGGGGGTTCCCCTTTGGTGAAGGTCCATGTGGGGGGGGGGGGGGGAACCCATCCTCAAATAGGGGTTAGCATGCATGTGTGTATTCTTCCCCCCACCAATAAGGGTCAGTGTGTGCTGTGTGGGACCCATCACCCAGCAAGGATTGGTGTGCGTGTGTGTGGATCTGTACTGAGGTAGACAGGTTTGTTCCCGTGGTTCTACAGTGCACAATCTTGCACACTGGCATCAGTCTGTGCACTTGAGACTGCTCACTGCTCTGTTGACCCTCTCTGTCCTTTTCCCTCCTCCTATCAGGTCTGAGTAAAGCATGGGTTGTCTGTAATCTGTGTGTGCGTTTAATGTTATGGATAAGCGGGTTCCCCTGTGCCAGCTGGTTTTGTTCTTTGTGTGAGGGGATGGTTTGCTGACTTTGGCGTAGTGTTGGAAGAGAGAATCTCTCAGTTTGCTCATTGTGTTGCATCTCTCCGGAGCTCTGCTAATGTTTGAGTGAGCGATGGATATTTTGGGAGCCATCTGCTGGCTCTTCTTGCGGATTGTCTACTTTTTATGACAAACACTAATGCCAATAAATACCTTCAGCTCTTCCTGCCCGTTCCATCAATGTCTCACTATAGCAAGGGGATCATCTACTTACCCCCCCACCACTTCAGGACTTGGGGTCATGTCATTGTTCTCGATAGGAGTCATGGGACAGGGCAGAGTGAAAGGTCTGGCCTATTTGCCCACTCCCCATCTTCAAGGCTTTCCCTGGTACTATCCTGGAGTCTGCAATGGAAGAGCTTACACCCTGAGTGTGTTCCAGATATTGGACTGTTCTCACACACCTCTGGCCACACAATCTTACTTCCTGGCGGGAAACTGCAGGTCACCTTGTATTTGGTTAAGATTGGAACTACCTCAGGTAATTTCTCCATTTACTGAAGGTATGGAGCAACATGGTGGATCCAGAGTTCTGGAATATCGATCCCAAAGTAACCGTTTGAATCCTATCTCAGCATCTGCAGAATTAAAATTCAAGGTATAAAATAGGACATTGAGATTAAAAGTCATTCTTGGCTACAGTAGGTATGACACTGGTGTGTCTTTGTAAACCCTGTCTGGTTTATGGAGAGAAGGCTGCAATCCACACCCTTCCTTGATCTCTATCACAAAGATGCAAACAATTTATCTGCAGATGCCTGACTTGATGCAGGCCAATTAACATAACTCCATTGTTTTCTGTTGATTAAACATGGGCCAACAAGATCTCATTGCTTGCTTGTTTACAACAAGAAGTCAAGAAAGGAATATTTGTTAGACGTTTAACATTGTCACAAACAACTCTGACTCTGGAACAGTCATGCTACTGTGCTAGAAAACTGAGGTTTGCAGAAAGCCTCTTGGGCCCAGAAGAGTGAATATCCACCTTCAACCTGGCCCTCTTGTCTTGGGCACCCCCACCATGGGAAAAGGATTTTAACAATTTACCCTGATAACAGATTCCTCTGCTCCAGGGAGAATAAACATAACTTATCCAGATACTCCATCAAACCAACTTTGTACCTTTTCCAGTGCAATCACACATCCTTACTATAGAGTGGTGACCAGAACTGTATGCAGTGCTCCAGCTGTAGTCTGACCAGGATAACATGATGTTCCAGCTTTTCTATTCTGTCTCCCAGATGAAGACAAGCCTCTCAAATGTCTTTGAGGTTTCTGCTGAAAACCTCGTGATTAATTGGTGAGTATCTCCTGGTTATGACACCAGCATTTAACTCACTCTCAGGGATCTATAATTCTACATATAATTCAACTCCCAAACCCTTGGATTAGATACCAGCTTGTAACCCACTCACAAAGATCTCCATTTCCTTTTATAGCCCCCCCAACCCCTTGATTTGATTCCAGCCTTTAACAAGATCCCAGGGTGTTTGTTGGTCTATATATAAACCCCGAACCCTTGGATTAGATCCCAGCCTGCAACCCATTTTCAAAGATCTGATATTCTATATATAAATGTCACTTGGTCAAATCTTAGCCTGTAACATATCAGGGGATTTAATTTTCTATATATAAACCCTACTGAACCCCCTCAGTTTCTCTTCTCTCCCTCCCCTCTCCCTTCTTCTCCCCCTCTCTTTTCCCTTCTCTCCTCTCTTTCTCACCCTCCTCCTCCTCCTTTCTCTCTCCCTCCCTCCTCCTCCCCTCTCTCCCTCCCTCCTCCTCCCCTCTCCCTCCTTCCCTCTCTCCCTCCTTCCCTCTCTCCCTCCTTCCCTCTCTCCCTCCTTCCCTCTCTCCCTCCTCCCTCTCTCCCCTCTCTCCCTCCTCCTCCTCCCTCTCCCTCCTCTCTCTCTCCCCCCTCCTCTCTCTTTCCCCCTTCCTCCCTCTCTCTCCTGACAGTGGGTGCAAAGGGAGGGGCAACAGCAAGAAGTGGGGGCACATGAAGGATTAGTCAGTTATTGAGAGACTGGAATAATATAGACTAATAGATTGCCAGGAGTGGAGAGGACAGTACGAGGGAACATTTGGAGGGAGTGAAGGAGGTGGGTGGATGGATGGAGAGAGAAGAAGGGAAGGGAGTATGGGACAGATACCTGACATAGCAAGGGTGAAAGGAAGGGAGAGGATACATTTGGTTTGGGGTGGCTGAAGGAGATAGGAAGGGGAAAGGTGATGGAGGAGAGAGGCTTTGGATGTGGAGGGATTGAGGCTAGGAGGGATGTGTTTGGAAGGGGGGGTGGGCCATTAGCGAGAGGGAAAAGGAAGATTGGGTGTATTCAGGAGGAGCATAGGGAGGTAAGGGGATGGAGAGGTGGGAAAGGGCAATGGAGGAGAATAGGGATGTGGACTGAACCAGGGTCTGTGGGTGACAGTATAAGTTGGATTAGTGGGTCAAAAGCTAGGCTATGTAGTGCACGTGGTGGAGATAGGGTCGGATTGGATAAATGAGGCACAGACCGAAACAGAAAGATGGAAGCAGGGTTCAGTCTTGAGCTGGTTCCAACGTCCAACAAGGTCGAAGAATGTGGTGTGAAACGGTGTTGATGGGTCACTGGTTTGGAGAGAGGGGGTTAATGATTAGAGAAGGTGAGATGTGATTATCAATGCCATACAATGTGGTAGAGAAAGAGTGGAACTTTTTGATTTGGAGATACAAGACTGCAGAAGGTGGAACCTGGAGCAACACAAAATGCTAGAGGAGTACTACAGTTCAGGCAGCATCTATGGAAGAAAACTGACAGTTGGCGGTTGGCGTCAAGACCTTTCATCTGGATTGAAAGATGGAGTCGAGATAGCCAGTACAAAGAAGTGAAGGAGTGGATCAAAAGCTGGCAGGGGATCAGTGGATCCAGCAGAGGAGGGGCTCATTGGCAAGTGGCTCAGGTAGGGAGGGAAGGGTACAGATGGTCATAGGGGCACTATAGGTGGGGGTAGGCAGATGGGAACTTTGGGTTCCCAGTAGGTGGAGAATGTGCATAATGTGCACTTGGAGAAAAGGGTAGTGAGAGTAAAGAAATGGAAAATGGTGGTTGGGGGCGTGGTTTAGAGAGAACAGGTTGTGTGATCAAAAGCAGAGAATCACTTGCCTGTATTACATCTGTATCCTATATTTGTTGTCTGTTTGACTGTCTCTTAAATGAAGTGACTGAATTTGACTCCACCATGTTATGCAGTGATGCATTTTTGAAAGTTAAACCTTATAATCCTTACAACAGCTGAGCGACTAGAGCTGCATACAGCATTCAGAATGCAGTCTCACTGATGACTTGTACAACTGTAACCAGATTTCCCAATTCCCTGTCATCAGTGCCTCGACCGATGAAGGAAAGCATGCCAAAAGTCTTCCTCACTACCCAGTCCCCGATAGAACTTCTCTGTCTCACATTTACTTTTATTTATCTTTTCTACTTTTGGAGAAAGGGTAACCCTGGGAAACATTTTTAAATGTTTCTAGTGAGCTGTATTGCACTTCCCTTTTCCTTATCTGTACCATGGTCCTCTGCTGAATTCTTAGCTTAACCATTGATCAGCTTCAGTGCCTTTTGTGTCAGCCTGTTCCTTTGATCTTCTGCCATCTTAAGAGACAAGGCTGGCCTAGTTTTTCCTGTTGCTGCCTCTTACCTTGAAGAGAAGTATGTTATTTGCAAGCTAAGTTTTAATCATCAAAAGTTAGCCATTGCTGGTTTACTGTGATATTTTTTTCATAAGACCATAAAACATAAGAACATTCAACCCATTGAGTCTGCTCCACCAATCTGTCATGGCTGATACATTATCACTCTCAACCCCATTCTCCTGCCATCTCCCCTTAACCTATGATGCCTAAATCAAGAACCTGTCAATCTCTGCTTTAAATTTACTCAATGTCTTGGCCTTCGTAGCTTTCTGTGGCAATGAATTCCATCGATTCACTACCCTCTGGCTAAAGAAATTCCTAATTCTTTAAATAGATGTCCCTCGATTCTGAGGCTGTGCTCTCTGGTCCTAGACTCACTCCCTATAGGAAATATCCTCTCCACATCCAGTGTACCTAAGATCTATCAATATTTGATGTTTCAGATTCCCTCTCATTCTTCTAAATTTCAGCAAGTACAGGCCCAGAGGCATCAAATGCTCCTCATACTTTAATCCTTTCATTCCCAGAATCATTCTCATGAACCTCCTCTGGACCTTCTTCAATGCCAGTACATCTTTTCTTGGATAAGAGGCCCAAAATTGCACACAATACTAGTGTGGTCTGACCAATGCCTTATAAAGCCTCTGTGTTACATCCTTGCTTTTATATTCCAGTCTTCTTGAAATGAATGCTAACATTGTAGTTGCCTTCCTTACTACTGTCTTAACCCGTAAGTTACCCTTTAGGAAATCTTGCACGAGGACTCCCAGGTCCCTTTGCACCTCTGATTTTTGAATTTTGCCCTCGTATAGAAAATAGTCTATGCCTTTATTCCTTATACCAAAGTCCATGACTGTACTATATACTACACTATATTACATCTGTCATTTCTTTGCCCATTCTCCCAATCTGCCCAAGTCCTTCTGCAGACTCCCTGCTTCCTCAACGCTACCTACCCTTCCACCTGTGTTCGCCTCATCTACAAACTTGACACAAGGCCATCTGTTCCATCAAATTGTTAACAGATAATGTGAAAAAGTGGTCCCAATACTACCCCCTGTGGTACACCACTAGTTACTGCCAGCCAACCAGAAAAGGCCCCCTTTATTCCCAGTCTTTGCCTCCTGTTAGTCAGTCAATCTTCTATCCACACTAGTATCTTTCCTGTAATGCCAAGGGCTCTTATCTTGTTAAGCATCCTCATGTGAGGCATCTTGTCAAAGGCTTTCTGAAAATCCAAGCACACCACATCCACTGAGTCTCCTTTATCTCTTTTGCTTGTTATTTCCTCAAAGAATACCAACAGATTTGACAGGCAAGATTTCCCCTTAAGGAAGCTATGTTGACTTTGGCCTATTTTATCATGTGCCTCTAAGTGCCCTGAAATGCTATCCTTAATAACGGACTCCAACGTCTTCCAAACCACTGAAGTCAGGCTAACCAGCCTATAATTTAATTTCTTCTGCCTTTCTCCTTTCTTAAAGAGTGGAGGTACATTTGCAAATTTCCAGCCATCTGGAACCATTCCATAATTTAGTGATTCTTGAAAGATCATTACTAATGAGTCCACAATCTCTTTCAGAACCTGGGTGTAGTCCACCTGATCCAGGTGACTTTTCTGTCTTCACACCTTCCAGCTTCCCAAGCACCTTTTCCTTAGTAAAATGGCAAATGCACTCACTGCTGTCCCTTGACACGCTCAAATTTCTGGCATACTCTTTGTGTCTTCCACGGTGAAGACTGATGCAAAATGCTTAAGTTCTTCTGCCATTTCATTGTCTGCCATTGCTAACTCTCAAGTTTCATTTTTCCAGTGATCTGATATCCATGTACTGCTAAGGTGTCAGCACGACTTTGTGGGAAATGACATCTTACAAATTTGGTTGAGTTTTTTTTTTGAAGAGGTTGCTAAGAAGGTTGTTGAGGGCAAGGTGGTAGACATAGTGTACGTGAACTTTAGCAAGCTAGTTTGGTTAGTTGGTCTGTAAGGTTAGGTCACATTGGATCCAGGGCAAAGTAGCCAATTGGATACAAAATGGATTTGGTGGTGGAAGAGGCTTTTTCAGACTGGAGGCTGGAGAGTCACAGGGATTGATGTTGGATTCACTTTTGTTTGTCATGTATTTTAAAGATTTGGATGAGAATGTAGGTGAGTGGTTAGTCAGTTTGTGGATGGCACTGAAGTTGCTGGTGTAGTGGACAGTGAAGAAGGTTATCTAAGATTATGATGTGATCTTAATCAGCTGGGTCTGTGGGCTGATGGAATGAATTTAGAAAAATGTGAGGTATTGCATTTTTGAGAGACCAACCAGGACAGGACTTACACAGTAAATGGTAGGGCTGAGGGGAGTGTTGTAGAACAGAGAGACTTGTGGATGAAGAATGCATCGACATGCAGGTCTTCTGGTCAGGAGTTGTCATGTTAACATGATGTTGGCAAGGCCGCATTTGGCGTATTGCATACAGTTCTGGTCACCCTGTTATAGAAAGGTGACCTTAAACTGAAGATGGTGTGAAAAGGGATGTTACCAGGACTGGAGGGTTTGAATTATAAGGAGATCGGGAGGGACTTTTATCCCTGGAATATAGGAGGCTGAAGAGTTATCATATAAAACAATGAGAGGTACTGTGTAGATGAGGGGAATGGCCATAGTCTTTTCCACAAGGAAGGAAAGTCCACAGGTTTAAGGGTGAGAGGGGAAAGATTTAAAAGAGATCTGAGAGGCAAGTTTTATCACACAATGGTTCAAAGTACATATACATTATACAACCTCGTTTCCTTATAGACAAACCTTAAAGACCCCATTTTAAAAAAAGGTCCAACAAACACCCAATGTTCAGAGAGAGAGAAAAAAACAAATCGTACAAACAATAAAAGTAAGCAAATAGCATTTGGAATGAAAGCTTGAGAACAGCTGGAGCAGGCCCACAGCCTCAGCCTCGGTCATCAAATAGTGGAGTAAACATCACTGAGACTGGAACTGCCGGGGCAGGCCCACGGCCTCAGCCTTGGTCATCAAATAGTGGAGTAAACATCACTGAGACTGGAACTGCCGGGGCAGGCCCACAGCCTCAGCCTTGGTCATCAAATAGTGGAGTAAACATCACTGAGACTGGAACTGCCGGGGCAGGCCCACGGCCTCAGCCTTGGTCATCAAATAGTGGAGTAAATATCACCAAGCCTGGAACTGCCGGGGCAGGCCCACGGCCTCAGCCTCGGTCATCAAATAGTGGAGTAAACATCACCAAGCCTGGAACTGCCGGGGCAGGCCCACGGCCTCAGCCTCGGTCATCAAATAGTGGAGTAAACATCACCAAGCCTGGAACTGCCGGGGCAGGCCCACGGCCTCAGCCTCGGTCATCAAATAGTGGAGTAAACATCACCAAGCCTGGAACTGCCGGGGCAGGCCCACGGCCTCAGCCTTGGTCATCAAATAGTGGAGTAAACATCACCAAGCCTGGAACTGCCGGGGCAGGCCCACGGCCTCAGCCTCGGTCATCAAATAGTGGAGTAAACATCACTGAGACTGGAACTGCCGGGGCAGGCCCACGGCCTCAGCCTCGGTCATCAAATAGTGGAGTAAACATCACCAAGCCTGGAACTGCCGGGGCAGGCCCACGGCCTCAGCCTCGGTCATCAAATAGTGGAGTAAACATCACCAAGCCTGGAACTGCCGGGGCAGGCCCACGGCCTCAGCCTCGGTCATCAAATAGTGGAGTAAACATCACCAAGCCTGGAACTGCCGGGGCAGGCCCACGGCCTCAGCCTCGGTCATCAAATAGTGGAGTAAACATCACCAAGCCTGGAACTGCCGGGGCAGGCCCACAGCCTCAGCCTTGGTCATCAAATAGTGGAGTAAACATCACTGAGACTGGAACTGCCGGGGCAGGCCCACGGTCTCAGCCTTGGTCATCAAATAGTGGAGTAAACATCACCAAGCCTGGAACTGCCGGGGCAGGCCCACGGCCTCAGCCTCGGTCATCAAATAGTGGAGTAAACATCACCAAGCCTGGAACTGCCGGGGCAGGCCCACGGCCTCAGCCTCGGTCATCAAATAGTGGAGTAAACATCACTGAGACTGGAACTGCCGGGGCAGGCCCACGGCCTCAGCCTCGGTCATCAAATAGTGGAGTAAACATCACTGAGACTGGAACTGCCGGGGCAGGCCCACGGCCTCAGCCTCGGTTCAGTGCAGAGCAGAAGAAACGTTGCGGAGCACCAAGTAGAAATGGCCCAACCCTTGCCCCTGGTCCTAGCTTTTCTAATCTATATGGCCCAGCATTTAAATCATCTTAACATTGGAGCATTCCTCTTGGGACCGGTGCCCAGTGATGGGTAAATGGAATGAACTGCCAGTGGAAGTGGTAGAGCTGGGTACAACTACGGCATTTAAAAGACACTTGAACAGGTTTAGAAGGATATGGGCCCAACACAGGCAGGTGGGACTAGCTCAGGTAAATAGCTTGGTGCTCATGGATGCGTTGGTCCATAAACCCTGTTTCCACGCATCATGAATTCTTGGACTTTGAACATCACTGTTTCGTAAAGGTCCTTAACTACCACATCACCAATAAATGCTTTGTTGGTAAACAGTACTAACCCTAATATACTGTACGGTAGTTTATTGGTTTCTCAACACACTGACATACTCTCCACAACTTCAGGCTCCACTATTGCTAGTCCATTAGCTTTGTATAGACCTTGTATCAATTAAATCCTTCTGGTTGCTGTATTGTCCTTACTACACACCCTTCTCACTTCCTGGTTACTGCACTGCTGTGAGAAACTGCAGAGGGCTGTGCACACGGCTGAACACTTCACAGAAACCAGCCTCCCTCCATAAACTCAGTCTACACTCTCACTACCCTGGACATTATCTCTTCTTCCCCCCTTCCCACTGGGCAGAAGATGCAAAGATTAGAAAGCACTCACCACCAGGCTCAAGGACAGTTATAAGATGATTGAATAGTTCCCCAGTTTGACAAGATGGACACATTATATCTCCTCATGGCTCTTAAACCTTGTTGTCTGCCTGCACTGCACTTCCTCTGTACATGTCACACTTTATTCTGCACTCTGTTACTGTTTTCCATTACACTCTCAGTGTACTGATGTGAAGAGATTGTCTGTCTGAATTCCATGCAAAACATTGTACCTTGATACCTGACTACAATAAACCAAGTTAATATACTCTAGTCCCAGAAGCGGAACCAGTTTTCAAAAATGTTTCCTTCCCCTTCCTGTTGCTTCAGCTCAGCAGGTTGAATTTGATTTGCTGAACTCTGCAGCTCCTTTCTCCTGCATTTAGCCTTTCGTTGGCATCTGGGCTCTGCTGCAACTTCCTGCTCCCCTGGCTCTGTGAATTATGAGACAACACTTCTCAGGACCATGGAGTTACATGACACAGTACAAAAACTAGACTGAACTACGTAAAAAAACAACTACACTAGACTACAGACCTACCCAGGACTGCATAAAGTGCACAGAACAGTGCAGGCATTACAATAAATAATACACAGGACAAAAGGGCAGTAAAGTGAGAGTTGAAGTTTCCTGGACATTTGATTCTCAGCTTTAGACTCATTGCAATTGGATCTCTGTCACTGTAATAAAATCATACCTGTTTCCTTTTATTCAGGTAAAATCCTACAACTTTGCTCTGTACCATGTCCCCCCACTGTGACTACAGTTACCCATTTTGCTACACCAAACCATCACTTTCTCTTTTAAACTTCAGAAGCCTCCTTTCTTCCCACCACTGAACTGAAAAGCCATATCTAGAACCCTCATTACCTGGTTCCTGAGGACATTGGTCCCCGCTGGATTAAGTGAAACCTGTTCCCTCTTTCCCTAGTGCTCTGTGAATTGAAACCCATTTCCCCCATGTGCAGAGGTTGGGGGGTAGGGGTGGAGTTCCCCACTACAGCAGACAATCAGTGGATAAATTGGGGGGCGGGGAGAGTGACCTGGGAATAGGACAGGGTCCAGAGAGGGGCAGCAGGTGTTTTGGGGAGTTTGATGGGTGAGGTAGGGCAAGGGATTGACTGTGGATGAACTGATGATCTGGGATGTAGGGCCGTGGATTTATCTAACAGATGAGAAATTGCAAAGCTGTAGGGCGTTGAGTGATCTGGGACTCCCAGTGTAAGATTCACAGAAGGCTGACAATGCAGGTGCAGCATGTAGAAAGTGCTGTTGTTTACTATCAGGGAAATTTAATCAGCGTAGGAAGGTTAGGTTTCAGTTATATAGGACATTGGTCAGACCTTCAACTGGAGTACTGTGTACACTGCTGGCCTCCTTATTAAACGTTGTCTATGTGTAGAACCACACAAGATGGGTGAAATCGTAAATAACTATTTGTTAACTATATTTACTGTAGAGAGGGTCATGAAAGTTTGGGAATTCAAGGAAGGGAACTGTGATATCTTGGAACATATCCTCATTACAAAAGAGGAGATGTTGACATCCTAAAGGACGTTAATGTGGACAAGTTCACAGAACTTGAGTAAGTGTATCCTCAGAAATTGGAGGGAAGGTAGAGAACGTAAGAAATGAGAGCAGGAGTCGTCCATCTGGCCCATCGAAGTGCTCCACCATTCAGTTAGATCACGGCTGATCTGACCATGGACTCATTTCCACCTGCCTGCCTTTTCCCCTAAACCCTTAAATTGCAGAGGTCCTGAGAAAGGTAGCTGTCATCATTAGCCACTGACGAAGTAACAGGAGGATGTCTAATATGCCTTTATTTATGAAGGACTGTAACAACAGGCTGTGGTGTGAAAGTTACTGGAGGGGGTTCCAAGAGACAATATCTACCTGCATTTTGGAAAGAAGTGATTAGGGATAGCCCAAATGGCTTTGTGTATGGGAAATCGTATCTCACAAATTTGAGTTTTTTGAAGAGGTAACAAAGAGGATTGATGAGGGCAGGGCAGTGGAATTCAGCAAGGCTTTTGACAAGGTCCTGAAGATGAGGTTACATGGGGTCCAGGGCGCATCCACAATGGCTTTGGTGGTAGGAGACGGAGGGTGGATTTTTAAATTGGGAGCCTGTAACCAATGGTGTGTCCTAGGGATTGTTGCTGGGTCCAATGTCATTTGTCAAGTACATCAATGATTTGGATGGTGATGTTGCCACTGTAGTTATCTAAAGTTTACAAAGGGATTGAGAGGAACCTGCGAAGCAGGCTCAAGTATAGTAAATGGACTTTAATTTATTGAGCTAGAACATGGAATGGACCCCCCCCCCCCCCCAGCCCAATGACCCGCACTGCCAGACAGCCCATCTAGCCCATCTCCATAGTAAGAGGTACGGAAAGGGGTTTCTGCGGCAACAGGCGAGATTTAAGGATGGTGTGTTGCCTCCCTGGTGCCAGGATCCAGGACATCACGGACCGATTGCTGGGAATCCTCAAGGGTGAAGGTGAACAGCCGGAAGTGGTAGTGCATGTCGGCACAAATGACATCGGGAAGAAGAGGAAGGACATTCTGCAGCGGGACTTCAGAGAACTCGGAAGAAGGCTGAAAAGCAGGACTTCCAGGGTGGTTATCTCCAGTTTGCTTCCAGTTCCTCGTGCTGGAGAGGGCAGGAACAGGGAGATAATGGATCTGAATGTGTGGCTGAGGAACTGGTGCAAGAAGCAAGGATTTACATTCTTGGACCACTGGGATCTGTTTTGGGGTAGGGATGAATTGTACAAAAGGGACGGGTTGCACCTTAATAGGCGGGGGACCAGCATTCTGGCAGACAGGTTTGCCACTGCAACAAGGATGTGTTTAAACTAAGTACTGGGGGAGGGAGGGGATGAACTGGAAATATAAGGATGGAGTTAAAGGGAAAGTGAAAATAAGAAAAGTTAAAAAGACAACAGAATCAATGGAGTAGAAAGCTGAAGAAGAGATCATACAGTATGGCCAAGTGAAATAGGAATTGATATGAAAGGAGAGGGGAGTACCGAATTAAAAGTATTATATATGAATGCAAGAAGTATAAGGAATAAAGTAGATGAGCTTGAGGCTCAGTTGGAAATTGGCAAGTACGATGTTGTGGGAATAACTGAGACATGGCTTCAAGCGGACAGGGCCTGGGAAATTCAAGGATATACATCTTATCGAAAGGACAGACTGACTGGCAGAGGGGGTGGGGTGAGGAATGATATTTAGTCCCTTGCGAGGGGGGACATAGAATCTGGGGATGTAGAGTCAGTATGGATAGAACTGAGAAATTCTAAGGTTTGGAAAGACCCTAATGGGAGTTATCTACAGACCCCCAAACAGCAGTCTGGATGTAGGGTGTAAGTTGAATGAAGAGTTAAAATTGGCATGTCGCAAAAGTTGTCATGGGGGATTTCAACATACTGGGAGAATCAGAATGGTACTGGACCCCAAGAAAGGAAGTTTGTGGAGTGCCTCTGAGATGGATTCTTAGAACATGGAGTACTTAGTACTGGAGCCTACCAGGAAGAGGGCAATTCTAGATTTAGTGTTGTGCAATGAACCGGATTTGATCAGGGACCTCGAGGTAAAGGAACCATTAGGAGGTAGTGACCATAATATGATATGTTTTAACCTACAATTTGAGAAGGAGAAGGGAAAATCGGATGTGTCAGTATTACAGTTGAACAAAGGGAACTATGGAGCTATGAGGGAGGAGCTGGCCAAAGTTCAATGGAACAATACCCTAGCAGGGAAGACAGTGGAACAAAAATGGCAGGTATTTCTGGGAATAATGCAGAAGGTGCAGGATCGGTTTATTTCAAAGAGGAAGAAAGATCCTAAGGGGAGTAAGGGGCAGCCGTGGCTGACGAGGGAAGTAAAGGGCAGTATAAAAATAAAAGAGAAGAAGTATAACATAGCAAAGATGAGCGGGAAACCGGAGGACTGGGAAGCTTTTAAAGAGCAACAGAAGATAACAAAAAAGGCAATACGCCAAGAAAAAATGAGGTACAAAGGTAAACTAGCCAAGAATATAAAGGAGGATAGTAAAAGCTTCTTTAGGTATGTGAATAGCAAAAAAATAGTTAAGACCAAAATTGGGCCATTGAAGACAGAAACGGTTGAATTTATTATGAGGAACAAGGAAATGGCAGATGAGTTGAACAGGTACTTTGGATCTGTCTTCGCTAGGGAAGACACAAAGAATCACCCAGATGTAATAGTGGCCAAAGGAACTAGGGTAAAGGATGAACTGAAGGAAATTTATATTAGGCAAGAAACGGTGTTGGATAGACTGTTGAGTCTGAAGGCTGATAAGTCCCCGGGACCTGATGGCCTGCATCCCAGGGTACTTAAAGAGGTGGCTCTAGAAATCATGGACGTATTGGTAATAATTTTCCAATGTTCTATAGATTCAGGAACAGTTCCTGCTGATTGGAGGGTGACTAATGTTGTCCCACTTTTTAAGAAACGAGGGAGAGAGAAAACAGGGAATTATAGACCGGTTAGCCTGATGTCAGTGGTGGGAAAGATGCTGGAGTCAATTATAAAAGAGGAAATTACGACACATTTGGATAGCAGTAGAAGGATTAGTCCAAGTCAGCATGGATTTATGAAGGGAAAATCATGCTTGACTAATCTTCTAGAGTTTTTTGAGGATGTAACTATGAAAATGGACAAGGGAGAGCCAGTGGATGTAGTGTATCTGGACTTCCAGAAAGCTTTTGATAAAGTCCCACATAGGAGATTAGTGGGCAAAATTAGGGCACATGGTATTGGGGGCAGAGTACTGACATGGATTGAAAATTGGCTGGCTGACAGGAAACAAAGAGTAGTGATTAAAGGGTCCCTTTTGGAATGGCAGGCTGTGACCAGTGGGGTACCACAAGGTTTGGTGCTGGGACCGCAGCTGTTTACAATATACATTAATGATTTAGATGAAGGGATTAAAAGTGACATTAGCAAATTTGCTGATGACACAAAGCTGGGTGGCAGTGTGAAATGTCAGGAGGATGTTATGAAAATGCAGGGTGACTTGGACAGATTGGGTAAGTGTGCAAATGTATGGCAGATGCAGTTTAATGTGGATAAATGTGAGGTTATCCACATTGGTGGCAAGAACAGGAAGGCAAATTACTATCTAAATGGAGTCAAGTTAGGAAAAGGGGAAGTACAACGAGATCAAGGTGTTCTTGTACATCAGTCAATGAAAGCAAGCATGCAGGTACAGCAGGCAGTGAAGAAAGCTAATGGCATGCTGGCTTTTATAACAAGAGGAATTGAGTATAGGAGTAAAGAGGTCCTTCTGTACAGGGCCCTAGTGAGACCCCACCTGGAGTATTGTGTGCAGTTTTGGTCTCCAAATTTGAGGAAGAACATTCTTGCTATTGAGGGAGTGCAGCGTAGGTTCACAAGGTTAATTCCCGGAATGGCAGGACTGTCATATGTTGAAAGATTGGAGCGACTGGGCTTGTATACACTGGAATTTAGAAGGATGAGAGGGGATCTGATTGAAACATATAAGATTATTAAAGGATTGGACAAGCTGGAGGCAGGAAGCATGTTCCCGCTGATGGGTGAGTCCAGAACTAGAGGCCACAGTTTAAGAATAAGGGGTAGGCCATTTAGAACAGAGATGCGGAAAAACTTTTTCACCCAGAGAGTGGTGGATATGTGGAATGCTCTGCCCCAGAAGGCAGTGGAGGCCAAGTCTCTGGATGCATTCAAGAGAGAGTTAGATAGAGCTCTTATAGATAGCGGGGTCAAGGAATATGGGGAGAGGGCAGGAACGGGGTACTGACTGTGTATGATCAGCCATGATCACAGTGAATAGCGGTGCTGGCTAGAAGGGCCAAATGGCCTACTCCTGCACCTACTGTCTATTGTCTATAACCCATACAGACGGTTCGGGAGATGACTCTGAACTCCAGAGCTGTAATAGCACTGTGCTAACCACTACGAGAAGTTTGAGGTGTCAGGCATTAATCGCACAATAACTGGTAGTGGCTAGGAGACTGATGTAGAGCAGGGGTACCTAGTTCCCTGAAACTGGGGGCACATGTGGACAGAATGGTGAAGTAAGTACTTGCTAAGTTTATCTTCAGCAGTATGAGAGTTGGCATGTCATATTACAGCTGTACAACTGCATTTGCTTGGAATTCTGCTGGCCCAGCCACGTGATTAAGCTGGGAAATGTTCGGCAGGATGTTGCTGGGACTGGAGGGCTGTAATTACAAGGAGAGACTGAATAACCTGGGTCTGTTTTCCTTGAAGGGCTGAGGGGTGATCTTACAGAGGTTTATAAAATCAGGAGGGGCATAGATACGGTGAATGGTCACACTCTTTTGCCAGGGTAGGGGAGTCCAAAACAACGTAGAGTATAACACAGGAACATGCCCTTCAGCCCATCATGTCTGTACTGACCATGATGTCAAATTAAGCTCATGTTTTTCCTTGCACATGATTCATATCCCCTCATTGAGTGTAAGAGTAATGAAGTCATGATGCAGCTTTGTAAAACTATGGTCAGGTGTGCATTACCAGTCACTGCTTTACAGGAAGGATGTGGAAACTTCAGAGAGAGTTCAAAGGAGGCTTAATAGGGTGTTACCTGTATTAGAGGGTATGCACTTCAAAGAAAAGTTGGACAGACTTGGGTTGTTTCCTCTGAGTGTGGAGCTGATATCTTCAAATGAGGATAGAGTCATCAAATAATAGGGTATTACTCTTACACTCAGTGAGTAAACCAACAAAGACAAGCATGTCGTACACCACCTTTACCACAGTATCTACTTACGTGGCCACTTTCAGGGAGCTATGAACTTGGACCCCACGTTTTCACTGTACATCAGTCCTGCAATTTATTGTACTTACCCTTAAGTTTGACCTCTCGATGTGCAACACCTCACACTTGGCCAGATTAAACTCCATCTCTCTACCCATGATCCATATCCTCAGGCAATCTACTTTGTCTGCTGCACTGCCAGTCTTTGTGTCACCTGTAAACTTACTAATGCACCCATTTATATTTTCATCCAAGTCACTGGTATCTATAAGTCACAAACATCAGAGGTCCCAGCACTGATCCCTGTAGAATACCACAGGGCATGGACTTCCACACAAAATAAAACCACTCTACCACTACCCGTTTGTCTTCTATAGGCAAGTCACTCCAAACAACCGAATCACCATGGAGTTAATAAAATGTATTAATCTGTGTAACGCAGTTGGTGTGGACTTCAGTCAGTCCATGGACAAGGCTCCACATGGGAAACTGATTGAAAAGGTTACCCCTTGGGATCCTGGGAGAGTTGGCAAACTGGGCCAGAAATTGGTTTGGTAATAAAAGGCAGTGGGTGATGGTGGAGAGTTGTCCTGTGATTGGAAGCCCGTGACCATTGGTGTGCCACAGGGATCGGTTCCAGGACCTTTGCAGTTTGCTATTTAGATTAATAACCTGGGTGTGAACGACAATCAAAATCTGATTTATTATCACTGACACGTCATGGAGCTTGTTGCTTTTTGGCAGCCATAGTGCAAGACTTAAATATTTCTGTGTGTAAGTTTACAAATGAATGAAAGCAACAGCAAGGTAGTGTTCAGAAACCTGACAGCACAGGCAAAGAAGCCGCTCCTAAGACACTGAGTGTGAGTTTTCAGTCTCCTGCACCTCCTCCCTGATGGTAGTAGCAAGAGGAAAGCACGTCCTGGATGGCAAGGGTCCTTAATGATGAATACTACCTTCTTGTAAAAGTAGTGGATATGGTGGGCAAACCCCTCTGCACCATTTGAGCACATTTTTACAAGGAGCCCTGTCACAGGAAAGCAGCATCCATTGTCAAGGACCCCCACCATCCAGGCCATGCTCTCTTCTCACTGCTGCCATCAGGAAGGAGCTACAGGGACTTCAGGACCCACACCACCAGGTTCAGGAATTGTTATTACCCTCAATTGTCAGGCTCTTGAACCAGAGGGGGAAAACTTCACTCATCCCAACACTGAACTGTTCTCACAATCTATGCATTCACTTTCAAGGACTCTTCATGTCATGTTCTCAATATTTATTGCTTATTTATGTATTATTATTATTATTTTTGTTTTTTTGTATTTGCAGTTTGTCTTGTGTACAGTTGTTCATCCATCTTGTGTGTACAGTTTTCATTGATTCTATTGTGTTTTGTATTTCCTGTGTGTAATGCCCTGGTTTATATTTTTACTGTTATGCTGTGTGTATTTCATTCTGGCAGCTCTGTAAGAGCAGTCTGTTCTGTTTCCATGCTTGTTTGGGTTGCTGCACAGAGAGGAGAAATGTGTGCCATCCAATTAGGATGGTCAGATTACGGGGAGGTTTCTCTGGTGAGGGACTTCAAGCGTTTGTTCGAGATGGATTGGGAGCGACGTTCGGAAGGAGGTGTGTGCTTTCACATTGACCGAGGGCCCAGCGCGTGAGTGACAGAGAAGTTCAAGATGAGCTCCAACTTGTGCACATTTGACTGTTTAGTTAGAATGGGCCCTTTTTTGTTTGTTATTCTTTACTAACCCTTTAGTTAGGATTCGTAAATATAATTCCTTTAATCATACGCAGAGTACTGTCTGTTATTTCGTGGCATTAGTTTGAAACAGGGTAGCAAATGACACAGCATCCACACAAACCGAGGTTTGGGGTGGGGTCGAGCGTGCTTCAATCTCATGAGGTTGTCTTCCCTAGACTTGTGCAGCTGAGGAAACCAGAAACCAGGGTGTTTCATGTGAATGCCCACAAGACAATGAATCTCGGGGTAGTATATGGTGACATACTGTTTATGTACTTTGACAATAAAGTTACTTTGAAGTACTGCCTCTTGAAGATATCCTCGATGGTGAGGTTGGTTGTACCTGTGATGGGCTGGATCAGTCTCCATTATTGAAGATATCCTCGATGGTGAGGTTGGTTGTACCTGTGATGGGCTGGATCAGTCTCCATTATTGAAGATATCCTCGATGGTGAGGTTGGTTGTACCTGTGATGGGCTGGATCAGTCTCCATTATTGAAGATATCCTCGATGGTGAGGTTGGTTGTACCTGTGATGGGCTGGATCAGTCTCCATGATTGAAGATGACCTCGATGGTGAGGTTGGTTGTACCTGTGATGGGCTGGATCAGTCTCCATTATTGAAGATATCCTCGATGGTGAGGTTGGTTGTACCTGTGATGGGCTGGATCAGTCTCCATGATTGAAGATGACCTCGATGGTGAGGTTGGTTGTACCTGTGATGGGCTGGATCAGTCTCCATTATTGAAGATGACCTCGATGGTGAGGTTGGTTGTCCCTGTGATGGGCTGGCTCAATCTCCATGATTGAAGATGACCTCGATGGTGAGGTTGGTTGTCCCTGTGATGGGCTGGCTCAATCTCCATGATTGAAGATGACCTCGATGGTGAGGTTGGTTGTCCCTGTGATGGGCTGGCTCAATCTCCATGATTGAAGATGACCTCGATGGTGAGGTTGGTTGTCCCTGTGATGGGCTGGATCAGTCTCCATTATTGAAGATGACCTCGATGGTGAGGTTGGTTGTACCTGTGATGGGCTGGATCAGTCTCCTTTATTGAAGATATCCTCGATGGTGAGGTTGGTTGTACCTGTGATGGGCTGGATCAGTCTCCATTATTGAAGATATCCTCGATGGTGAGGTTGGTTGTACCTGTGATGGGCTGGATCAGTCTCCATTATTGAAGATATCCTCGATGGTGAGGTTGGTTGTACCTGTGATGGGCTGGATCAGTCTCCATTATTGAAGATATCCTCGATGGTGAGGTTGGTTGTACCTGTGATGGGCTGGATCAGTCTCCATGATTGAAGATGACCTCGATGGTGAGGTTGGTTGTCCCTGTGATGGGCTGGATCAGTCTCCATTATTGAAGATATCCTCGATGGTGAGGTTGGTTGTACCTGTGATGGGCTGGATCAGTCTCCATGATTGAAGATGACCTCGATGGTGAGGTTGGTTGTACCTGTGATGGGCTGGATCAGTCTCCATTATTGAAGATGACCTCGATGGTGAGGTTGGTTGTCCCTGTGATGGGCTGGCTCAATCTCCATGATTGAAGATGACCTCGATGGTGAGGTTGGTTGTCCCTGTGATGGGCTGGCTCAATCTCCATGATTGAAGATGACCTCGATGGTGAGGTTGGTTGTCCCTGTGATGGGCTGGCTCAATCTCCATGATTGAAGATGACCTCGATGGTGAGGTTGGTTGTCCCTGTGATGGGCTGGATCAGTCTCCATTATTGAAGATGACCTCGATGGTGAGGTTGGTTGTACCTGTGATGGGCTGGATCAGTCTCCTTTATTGAAGATATCCTCGATGGTGAGGTTGGTTGTACCTGTGATGGGCTGGATCAGTCTCCATTATTGAAGATATCCTCGATGGTGAGGTTGGTTGTACCTGTGATGGGCTGGATCAGTCTCCATTATTGAAGATGACCTCGATGGTGAGGTTGGTTGTCCCTGTGATGGGCTGGATCAGTCTCCATTATTGAAGATATCCTCGATGGTGAGGTTGGTTGTACCTGTGATGGGCTGGATCAGTCTCCATGATTGAAGATGACCTCGATGGTGAGGTTGGTTGTCCCTGTGATGGGCTGGCTCAATCTCCATGATTGAAGATGACCTCGATGGTGAGGTTGGTTGTCCCTGTGATGGGCTGGCTCAGTCTCCATGATTGAAGATGACCTCGATGGTGAGGCTGGTTGTACCTGTGATGGGCTGGATCAGTCTCCATGATTGAAGATGACCTCGATGGTGAGGTTGGTTGTCCCTGTGATGGGCTGGATCAGTCTCCATTATTGAAGATATCCTCGATGGTGAGGTTGGTTGTACCTGTGATGGGCTGGATCAGTCTCCATGATTGAAGATGACCTCGATGGTGAGGTTGGTTGTCCCTGTGATGGGCTGGCTCAATCTCCATGATTGAAGATGACCTCGATGGTGAGGTTGGTTGTCCCTGTGATGGGCTGGATCAGTCTCCATTATTGAAGATGACCTCGATGGTGAGGTTGGTTGTCCCTGTGATGGGCTGGCTCAATCTCCATGATTGAAGATGACCTCGATGGTGAGGTTGGTTGTCCCTGTGATGGGCTGGATCAGTCTCCATTATTGAAGATGACCTCGATGGTGAGGTTGGTTGTCCCTGTGATGGGCTGGCTCAGTCTCCATGATTGAAGATGACCTCGATGGTGAGGCTGGTTGTACCTGTGATGGGCTGGATCAGTCTCCATGATTGAAGATGACCTCGATGGTGAGGTTGGTTGTCCCTGTGATGGGCTGGCTCAATCTCCATGATTGAAGATGACCTCGATGGTGAGGTTGGTTGTCCCTGTGATGGGCTGGCTCAATCTCCATGATTGAAGATTACCTCGATGGTGAGGTTGGTTGTACCTGTGATGGGCTGGCTCAGTCTCCATTGTTGAAGATGACCTCGATGGTGAGGTTGGTTGTCCCTGTGATGGGCTGGATCAGTCTCCATGATTGAAGATGACCTCGATGGTGAGGTTGGTTGTCCCTGTGATGGGCTGGATCAGTCTCCATTATTGAAGATGACCTCGATGGTGAGGTTGGTTGTCCCTGTGATGGGCTGGCTCAATCTCCATTATTGAAGATGACCTCGATGGTGAGGTTGGTTGTACCTGATGATTTGAGCCGCCATACGACCGGTCAGAATACTCTCACTCTACATCTGTAGAAATTTGCAAGAGTCTTTGGTGACATAATAGTTGGTGGTGGTGCTGACAGTGAGGAGGACAGTTGTACACTGGAGATGTCACTATTGGTAGGATGGACTGAGTATCTGGCAGATGGGATTTAATCAGGGTTAGTGTGAGGTGAAACACTTTGGGAAAAGTGATATGGGTGAATGGTAGGTCCCTGGAGAGTACTGAGGAACAGAGGGACCTCGGTGTAAAAGTGCAAGGATCCCTGAAGGCGGCAACAAGGTAGATAGGGGACACCTTCTTCATTGGCCAGGGCATAAAATCCAAGAGCAGGAACATCTTGGTGCAAGTGAAAATCCTTAAAGGTACTGAATCTAAAGCAGAGGCAAAAATTGCATGAAACACTCAGCAGGTCGGGCCATATCTTTTAGGAGAGAAGCAGAGTCATTGTTTGTTTCTGTTTGTGGTTTTGGTTGTAATACAACCTTAAACAGTACTTGAGGTCACGCCTGGAGTGCCATGTACAGTCCTGATCCCACACAATGGGAAGGATAGAACTGTACTGGAAAGGGTGCAGGGGTAATTCCCGGGGTGGAGGGTTGAATTGACTTTATTTTTTACATCCTTCACATACATGAGGAGTAAAAATCTTTGTTATGACCCTGTCTAAATGAGCAATTTATAGTAATTTGTAATTAAATAGTATGTACAACAGGACAGTCAGTATAACATAGAAATACAATTGTATCAGTATGTATTAATCAGTCTGATGGCCTGGTGGAAGAAGCTGTCCCAGAGTCTGTTGGTCCTGGCTTTTATGCTGCGGTATCATTTTCCGGATGTAACAGCAGGAACAGTTTGTGGCTGGGGTGACTCAGGTCCCCAATGATCCTTCAGGCCCTTTCAACACAACTGTCTTTGTGAATGTCTTGAATAGAGGGAAGTTCACAACTACAGATGCGCTGGGCTGTACGTACCACTCTCTGCAGAGTCCTGCGATTGAGGGAAGTACCGCTCCCATACCAGGCAGTGATGCAGCCAGTCAGGATGCTCTCAATTGTGCCCCTGTAGAAAGTTCTTAGGATTTGGGCACTCATGCTGAACTTCTTTAACTGTCTGAGGTGAAAGAGGCGCTGTTGTGTATGTACAGATCATACTGCTTCATGCGCCCATGTTGAGCTCGTCAATTTCATCAACTTTACCTCCAACTTCCACCCTGCCCATAAATTCACTTACTGTAAGTTGTAAAATAAATAAATAGTGCAAAAGATAGATGAGGTGGTGTTCAAGGACGGATCAGAAATCTGATGGTGGAGGGGGGAAAGCTGTTCCTAAAACATTGTGTTTGGGTCTTTAGACTCTCGTGCCTCCTCCCTGATGGTAGTAACGAGGAGAGGGTATGTCCTGGAAAGTGAGGGTCCTTAATAATGAATGCCACCTTCTTGAAGATGCCCTCAGTGGTGGAGATGACTGAGCCTCTTGCAACCCTGAGCTGTTGAGCCTCCATACAGCCTGTCAGAAGTCTCTCCAATGTACATCTATGGAAATTTGCTGGTGTTCGGTGACATACCAAATCTCCTCAAACACTGTTGGAAGTGTCTGCCAAGAGGTGTGTACTGACCTCCCTGAGGTGCCCCCCCCCCCCGAGTCAAAGTGACAGGCTGTTGCCTGTTCCTCCTATGGCATTGTTTACATTGAAATTCATCTGCTCCCAGGTTATTCTCTGCAGTATCTAGCCCTCTTATGTACGTTTAAAAATATATATTTTAAGTGTTTTTGTATGCCCCACCACAGCACGGGGCTGTGCTCACTTTGGTATTAATCATTTAGGGACCTGGGGGACATTATTCAACACAGAGGGTGAGCTGCTGCTAGAGGAAATGGTTGAGGCAGGTACCAATACCTGTACTGTACAATGTTTAAAGGACATTTGAATGGGTACATGGATAGGAAAGGGCTGGAGGGATTAAAGGTTAAATAGAAACTTTGGTCGGTATTGACCGGTGAGGCCAAAGAGATTGCTTCTGTGCTACGTAGAACGAAGAGTTATAGAACATAGAGTTTGTACAACTCGCACAGTTATAACATGACGACCCAACGAAGGCGCTGGTTTAACTTCTGAAAATGTAGCACGTCACACTTGCCCGAGTTAAATTCTGTCTGCTGTTCCTTTTGCAGTTGATCTGTAACCTAGGATAATCTTCTTCATTATTCACCATAACTCTAATATCGTATCACCTGCAGCCCTTCGCCAGCATTTTCTGTTTTAGTTTTAGTTTTCCAGCATCTACAGTTTTTAAAATGATCAAAAACAAGAGGTTGAATTGTGTGCAAAGCAAATCGTGGCACAGGGTTATCGCAGGAAAAGATTCCGCTTCCTCCGCCCCGCTAGAAAAGGATCCCCCTCTCGGCACAAGGGCTTGCTCATCCACGGCACAGGAGGGCGCTGCAAGGGGAGGTTCCCACTCCTTTCTTCCCGACACCGCGCCTTTTGTAGCTAGTGGCTTGGCGGGATTGATTGAGTGAGTGTTGGTGGGGAGGGTCTGATAGACAGAATGGTTGAGCAAGTGGTGTCTGAGGGACTGGACGCGTGGAGGTGGGGGGTTAGGGTTGGCTGAGGGACTGGACGCCTGGTGGGGGGAGTGGGGTTGTCTGAGGGAAGGAACGTCGGGGGGTTTCAGGGACGGGACGTCAGGGAGAGGGGTATCAGGGTGTGACAAAGACGAACATCTGGGTGGGGGTGTGTCTGAGGGACTGTCAGATGGACGTCTGGGGAAGGATGTCTAGGGGACGGATGTCTGGGTGGGGGAGGTATCTGAGGGACTAGGCAGGGGGTATCTGAGGGACTGACAGATGGAGGGGTGTCTAAGGGGCTGGAGTCTGGATGGGGATATCTGAGAGTTGATTTTTGGCCAGGGGTGTGTCAGAGAGAGGGTGGGGGGGGGGGGTGTCATGGCAATGGGACATCTGGGGGGATGTGGTGCTAGGATGTTTGAGTCGAGGTGAGAAATTTAGCATTGAGCTGTTACCCGTCTCTCTGTTGTCCCATACCCAGGCTGCTGATGCCCGTGGACAGAGGGAAGGAGCGGGTGGTGGCGCTGGTGGACATGGATTGCTTTTATGTGCAGGTGGAACAGAAGACCAACCCTGAGCTGAGGGGCAAGCCCTGTGCTGTGGTCCAGTACAAAACTTGGCAAGGCGGTGGGTAAGTCTGCACACCCCACTGACCCCTGGGCTAGATCAGAAACAAAGGTCACCCCGCCGCTGCCATGATTATTTCTCCAATCACTTTCAATCAGAGTTTATTGTTACCACACGGCTACATGTACGCACAGGTGAAAGGCAAACAGCAGCATACAAGATAAACAGCATTTCCATAGATGCTGCCTGACCTGCTGAGTTCCTCCAGCATTTTGTGTCTGTTGTGTTTATAATTATACACATTTTTATAATTAAAATAGAAAAGGAAAAACAAATTTAAAGGTCAAAGTAAATTTATTATTGAAGTATGCATGTATCACCATTTATTGCGATTTATAATCTTGTAGGCATTTAGAATGGAACAGAAATTCAATAGAATCAATTAAAACTACCCACAAAGACTGACAACTAATATGAAAAAGAGGACAAACTGTACAAATACAATAATAATAATAAATAGGTGAATAAATAACTGACACTAATTTCAGTGCAAATTAAAGTGGCCATAGAATTGCTGCAGTGATTACTGTTGAGCTGGTTGATTCAAGTACTGAATGGTTGAAGAGAAGTCATTGTTTTGAACCTGGTGGTGTGGAACGTCAGACTTTTGAACTTCCCGCATGGTGGTAGCTTTGAGAGGGTTACGTGGCCCAGATGGTGGGGATCTTTGATGATGGGCGCTGCCTTCCTGAGGCAGTGCTTCCTGTAGATGCTGCCGATGGTGGGCAGGGAAGTGCCCGTGAGGTACTGGGCAGAGTCCTCTCCTCTTCAGTTTTTTCAGATCATGCTGCAACTGGTTTAAATCTATAAATGCAATGAGCTGTCAAAGAGACCTTGTATATGTTAAGTTAATGAACGTTAGACAGCTAAAGACAGGTCCTTTGGCAATCCATCTGTATTGGTCCCATTTACCAGAACTTGATAACAGATACTATTTAAACCTTGTGAGTGTCTCTGCTCCTAACACTCCCTCAGGCAGCATGTTCCAAATTCCAGTCACCATCTAGGGGAAAGTATTTTTCCTCAGATCCTCTCTAGATCTCTTGCCTGAACCTATTATGAGATCTGACTTGTGGGGAGAGGGTCTTTCCTGTCTGCCCCTCCTTGAAGTCCCCCACCACCTTCTCTTCTCCACAGAGAATCAACCCAGCCTTTCCAGTCGCTCCTCAGAACTGGTACACATCATCCCAAGCACCCTCCTGGTGAATCTCATCTGCACCTTCTCTGGGGCTGTTGCATCCTTCCCATAGTGTGATGACCAGAACTACACACAGGACTGTAGGTGAGGTCTGGCCAATGTTTCATCAAGTTCTCTCATTTATTGACCTCTCATGACCTCTCTGCCTTGGGTAATGAAAGTCAGCATCCTGTACTCGTCCTTCACCGCCTTACCTCCCAGAGTAGCTGCTTTCAGGGACCCTCGGACCAGGATCCTAATGTTCCCTGATCCTCTGCCAGGCCGCACCATTCCTGCTATGTCTCCCTCCCTACCGACTGAGAATCACATTGCACGTACCTCCAGTCCTGGGGTATTGTCCCGCTAAAGCCTTGTTTCTGCCCTCTCGCAGGATTATTGCTGTCAGCTATGAAGCTCGGGCCTATGGAGTGAAGAGAGGCATGAGGGGGGTGGAAGCCACCAAGAAGTGCCCTGGCTTGTTGCTGGCTCGGATCCCAGAGGCACATGGCAAGGCTGACCTCAGCAAGTAAGGGTCACTCCTTCCCTCCCTGCTCCCCACAGCTCTTCCCCGTGGCCCTGCCTGTCCCTCCGCAGCCCAATTCCCCTCCCCTCCCCTCCCTGTGCGTTTTCTCTGTCCCTTTGCAATTATCCTCACCCACACCACAGTTCTCCTGATAGTCCAGTTCTCTGGGTGCGTCATCTCACAGCCAGCCACTGTCAGCTGGCCCCCATGTTCCTGCTCTCTGAGTCCAGTGAGAAGAGCCAAGTTGATGCTGGACACCTTGTGCTCTGCTTTGGTCGTCTCCAGCCTGATGGCATGAGTGTGATTCTCCTCCTTCAGCCCTTGTCACCTTCCACCTTTCCATTATCACTCCCTGTCTCTCCCCCTGCACCTATTACGCCCCGCCATGCTGATTACAACTCCTCCCCCCGGCCCTATTGCACCCCTTCCCCAACTGCCTACTGCACCCTCCGTGCCTACTACACTCACCGCCACAACCTGGCTCTACCTATCACCTGTCAGCTCTTGCTCCCCTCCCCCATCTCTTTAATTCTGGCCATTTCCCTGCTTTCTTTCCAGCCCAAATGAGGGATTTCAACCAGAAACATTGACTGTCCGTTTTCCCCCACAGATGCTGGCTGATTCACTGGGTTTCTCTGGCTTCCTTGAGCATTACTCCAGTGATAACACCCACCCTTCCTAAACGTCTTCTGTATTTCCTTTCCCCTGTCTTCCCAGGACAGCAGCTTTGCCTGCTCTGCTCACCTTGTGATTGAAATGGTGTCTTGGATCACCACCCTGTGAACCTTTCCCTCTCTCTCCCCCGGACGCCCCTGTTGCCGGGGTGTGGGGACCTACCGGGGCCCTCTACCCCAGGACTGCCCACCTCAGCACCAGCTTCCTGCTGCCGCCTCTGGCTGGGGCTGTGAGTCACTGAGGAGTGATCCCTCCTTCTGACACAGATACCGCCAGGCCAGTGGAGAGGTGGTGGCGGTGATGTCACGGTTTGCTGTGATCGAGCGGGCCAGCATCGACGAGGTTTACGCTGACCTGACCGCTGAAGCCCAGTGTCTCCTGCAGCAGCCGGGGGCGCTGAACCGGGTGGGGGCAGAGGCTCAACTCCGGAGCACCTTTGTGGAGGGGTTCCCCCGAGACAGGGGCACCTCAACGGAACAGGATGCAGGCCGCAACAGAGGTGAGGGGGCTGGGAGGGTGAGGGAGGTGAAGGGGTTGTGTGAGGCTTAGACATGATGTCACAGCTGTTTTAAATGCTCCTGTCATATCTGCTTTCACCACAATCTCTGGCAGCCTGTTCCAGGCACCCACGCTGTTTAAAATAAAACTTGTTCCACTCATCCCCTTAAAACTTACCCCATTAAGCCTATTCTCCCTAGTATTTGCAATTTCTCCCTTGTAAAAGTATCCTGGCTGTCTACTCTGTCTACATCTCATGATATAATAAACCTCTATCAGATCTTCCCCCAGCCTCTGCCGCTCTGGAGAAAACCCAAGTTTGTCTGACCTCTCCTTACAGCCATCCAGTCCAGCCAGCCAGCACTCTGCTGCACCCTCTCTAAAGCCTCAATATCCTTCCTGTCAAAGGACGAGTGGTACTGCACACAATACTCCAGGTGCAGCCAAACCAGATGTAACACCTCCCTCTCTGTCCCCTCCTCCACTTTCTCCAACTCCTTGTGACTGCCAGAGTTGAATGCCCTGTGTGGATTGCTGTGTAAATCACTGGGCCTAAGCTGGAGAAGGTGGTTGGTGTACATGGCAGGGATTGGGCTGTCTCTGACCAGGATGAGTGTCTTGGGCTCCTTCAGACTCTGGAGAAAGGGACTGGGAGGGATAGGGGAAGGGCAGTCTGAGTTGTGCCCTGGCTGTGTCTCTCCCACAGAGGAGGTGCGGCAGGAGGGCTTGCAGGCCTGGTTGGATTTGCTGCCCTGGGACATGGGCCAGAACAGCCCCGAGCTGCTGCTTACTGCTGGTGCAGTCATTGTCGAGCGGATGCGGGCAGCTGTGGAGGCAGAAACCGGATACAGATGCTCAGCTGGAATCTCACACAACAAGGTATGACTATGGATTGAAGCCAGTTCGATGCTAGCCTGGAACCCATTCCCAGGGACAGGAACAGAGACCTCTACAGCAAAGAAAAGACCCCTTTAGTCATTGATCCCTCCTCATCAATACTATTCCCAGTTACCCACATTAGGACTTATTGATATGTCCTCCAAACATAGCGATTGTATCTGATTCTACCACCTCACCTGCAGTGCATTCTAGATATCAACCACACTCTGTGTATTAAAAAAAACTTTCCCTTTAGGTCCACTTTAAAACTCATTCTACTCACCTTAGATCAGTGCCCTCAAGTTTCTGATGCCCTCCCATGGGAAAAAGTTTTTGACTATCTACTCTACCAATGCCTCTCATAATCTTAATATTCTTCTCTTAGCTCGCCCCTCAACCACCTGGCTCCAATGAAAACAAGCACAGCCTATCCAATCTCTCCCAAGTCCTCCAATCCAGACAGTGTTCCCCCTTCCCCTCACCTATCACCTTCCAGCTTGTCATCCTTCACCTCCTCCCACCATCTTATTCTGGCATCTTGCACTTTCCTTTCCAGTTCTGAAGAAGGGACTCGGCCTGGAATTTTGACTGTTACACTTTTCCATAGATGCTGCCTGACCTGCTGAGTTCCTCCAGCATTTTGTATGTGTTATCCTGGTGAACTACCTTATCACAGTGTAACCATATCCCTCCCTATAGTGTGGGGAACAGAAATGCACACATAACTATTGTATTGTAAAGTAACAATATAGCATCCCATCTCTTATATTCTGTGTCCCGGCCTGCGAAGGCAAACATACCATTTGCCTTTAAAACCACCCTCTCTACCTGTTTCCTCTTTTAGAGCACTATGGATGTGGATTATTGGGTCTCTTCATTCTGTTTACTGTATATGCCCTACTCCCATTTGACTTTCAAAATGCTTCACCTCATGTTCATCAGGATTAAATTCTATCTATCTGTGCTCCATCCAGCTTTCCATCTGACCTGTGACAACTTTCCTTGCTATCCACAAGCCACTGATTCTCAAACCTACTAATCGTACATCCTACACCTGTATCCAAGTTATTAATAAACATCACAAACAGCAGAGATTCCAGCACCTATACCTATGGAACATAAACTTCTAGTCCAAGAAACCCCTCCATCCCACCCTCTGCCTCCTGGCACCAAAACTGTTATAGATCCATTTCCCTCATCATGGAGCCTACATGTGTTAGCTGTGTGGATCAGCTGACCTCGTCCATCAGTGTGGTGTGGGATGGGAGGGGGTTTGACATCTGACCCGTTGGTGTGTGTGGAGGTAGGAAGGGTTGTGGTTTGGGAGGGGTTTTGATCCTTGGCTGTTGGCTCCCTGCAGGTTTTGGCCAAGCTAAGCTGTGGTGTGAACAAACCAAACCGACAGACGCTGCTGCCCCTGGGCTCGGTGGACAAGCTCTTCAATACTCTGCCCATCGGCAAGATGTGAGTTGATTCGTCTGCCCCATTGCGCTCGGCCCTAGTGTAACCTTCCTCTCCGCCAGCAGCAGGAATCACTGCAGCTCTGGGGTAATGTATAGTAAGCTCACCCCCCCCCCCCCCCCCAAACACTGCACAGTCACTTGGTAACCAGTCCCACAGCCCACAGTCACTGGGGAGCCCCCCTTCCCACTCTCCATCACTCCTCCCCAGCTTCCATTGCACCCCTCCCACATCTCATAGTTACTGGGGAACCCCGCTCCATTCTCTATCTCCCTACAACACTACAGTCGCTGAGGAACTCCTTTTCCATGATCCGTCCCTCCTCCCCAGCTTCCATCGCACCCCTGCACACCTCATGGTTACTGGGAAGAGGTGGAGAGGACTATGTGGGTGGGCGTCACCAGTGTGGACGCGGGGAGAACCCATTCTGGTGTATCTCTAGACTCTGAGCCTGGGCATTTCTGCACTTGCACCACACTCTGAAGAATTTCCCCCTCTCCCTAGGTTTAATTTAAGTATTTTATTCTATCATAAGACATAGGAGCAGAATTAGGCCATCTGGCCCATTGGGTCTGCTCCACCATTCAATCATGGCTGATCCTTTTTTTCTGTCTCCTCAACCCTGGTTCCTGGCCTTCACCCTGTAGCCCTTGATGCCATGTCCAATCAAGAACCTATCAATTTCTGCCTTAAATACACCCAATGACCTGGCCTCCACAGCTGCACGTGGTAACAAATTCACTACTATTTGGCTGAAGAAATTTCTCCGCATCTCTGTTTTGAAAGGGTGCCCACCTATCCTGAGGCTGTGCCCTATTGTCCTAGACTCTGCCACCATGGGATATATTCTTTCCACATCTATTCTGTCTAGGCCTTTCAACATTTGAAAGGTTTCAATGCGATCCCCCCCCCCATCCTTCCGAATTCCAGCAAGTACAGACACAGAGCCATCAAACGTTCCTCATGATAAGCCTTTCATTTCGGGAATCATCTTCGTGAACCTCCTTTGGATCTTTTCCAACGCCAGCACATCTTTTCTAAGATGAGGGGCCCAAAACTGTTCACAATACTCGAGGTGAGGCCTCACCACTGGCTTTTAAAGCCTCAGCATCACATCCTTGCCCTTGTATTCTAGACCTCTTGAAATGAATGCTAAAATGGCATTTGCCTTCCTCACTCAACCTGCAAGTTACTTTTAGGGTGTTCTGCACAAGGATACCAAAGTCCCTCTGAATCTCCGATTCCTGTATTTTCTCCCCGTGTAGAAAATAATCTGCACATTTATTTCTATTACCAAAGTGCATGACCATTCATTTTCCAACATTGTATTTCATTTGTTATTTTCTCACCCATTCTCCTAATCTGTCTGTCCTTCTGCATCCTACCTGTTTCCTCAACACTACCTGCCCCGCCACCAATCTTCGTATCATCTACAAACTTGGCAACAAAGCCATCTATTCCATTATCTAAACCATTTATTTACCGCATAAAAAGAAGTGGGTCCAATACCGACCCCTGTGGAACACCACTGGTCACTGGCAGCCAACTAGAAAAGAATCCTTTTATTTCCACTCCCTGCCTCCTATCAATCAGCCAATGCTCTAACCATGTTAGTAACTTTCCTGTAATACCATGGGCTCTTAACTTGGTAAGCAGCCTCATGTGTGGCACCTTGTCAAAGGCCTTTTGAAAGTCCAAATATAGAAAGTCTACTGCATCCCCTTTATCTATCCAACTTGTAATCTCCTCAAAGAATTCCAACAGATTTGTCAGGCAGGATTTTTCCTGAAGGAAACCATGCTGACTTTGTCCTATCTTGTCCTGTGTTACCAAGTATTCCATCACCTCATCCTTAGCAGTTGACTCTAACACTGGTGGCATAGCGGCATCAGCGCTGGACTTCGGGGCGAGAGGTCCCGAGTTCGAATCCAGCCGGCTCCCTTGCACGCTCTCCATCCATGCCTGGGTTGAGTGTTGAGCTAGCAACTCGTAAAAAAAACTTGTAGCAACTTGTAAAAAAAAACCTGGAGAGGGATGGGCTCTGCCAGGTTTCAGATGCTCAAGACAACCCGTACGATGAGCAATCACCAAAAAGATCAGTGCAAAAAGCTTGTCATGATGACTCCACCAGGAGTTAAGGGCACACGCGCACACGCACACGCACACGCACGCGCACGCGCACGCACACACACACACACACACACACGCACGCGCACGCACACACACACACACCCCCCCCCCCCCCCCCACCGACCACTGAGGTAAGGTTAACTGTCTATAATTTCTTAAAGAGTGGAGTAATATTTGCAATTTTCCAGTCTTCTGAAAGATCATTTCTGATGCCACCACAATCTCTAACACTATCTCTTTCAGAACCCTAGGTCTGGGTTCTTCTGGTCCGGGTGACTGATGTACCTTTAGGTCTTTCAGCTTTGAGCACTATTTTACCTCCCACCATCTAGTGCCAGCCTCACTGAAAAACCTGTGTGCATTCATCCTATCTATACACCTCAGAGTTTTATATACCTCTATCAAATCTTCATTCATTGTCCTATCTTCAGGGAAAAATGTCCTAAGCTATTCAATCTTTCCCTATGACTCAGATCCTCAAGTTCCGACAACATCCTTGTAAATTTTCTCAGTACTCTTTCAAGCTTATTCTGGGTGGGTGCCCAGAACTGCACACAATAATCTAAATAGGGACTCACAACTATACAACTTCAACAGAACATCCAACTCCTGTACCTAATGCCCTGATTAATGGAGGCCAATGTATTAAAAGCTTTTACGACTCTTTTAAGGAATTATGGATCTGAGTTTCCACTGCACACCTCAGAGCCCTACCGTTCACTGTATAAGTCTTGCCCTGGTTTGTCCTCCTAAAGTGCAACACTTCACACATTTCTGCATTAAATTCAATCTGCCGTTTTCAGTCAATTTTCCCTGCTGATAAAGATCCTAGCAGAAGCTTTTTGTTAGCCATCTTTGCTCTCTACTACCCCCAATCTTGGTATCATCTGCAAACTTGCTGGTCCAGTTTATCACAATGTAGATGATATCAGCAATGGACTGAACACTGATCCCTGTGGCACACTATTACTCACAGGCCTGCAGTCAGAGAGAAAGCCATTCCCTGGCTTCACCCAGTAATCCAATGTTGGATCCAGTTGTCTATCTGGTTCTGAATGCCAGCTGCTCACGAGGGACTTTGTCAAAGGGGCCTTGCTAAAGCCTGAGTGTAACCACTGACTGACTGTCTCTGCCTGTCCATCAGCCGTAACCTCGGTGGCAAGTTGGGAGACTCCATCTCGCAGCTGCTGAACATCCAGTACATGGGGCAGCTCCGCGCCTTCCCTGAAGCACAGCTCCAAGCAAGGTTTGGGGAGAAGACCGGGTAAGAGCAGCCTTGGTGGAGCCCTGCAGGGTCATCTCACTGCCTGAGTCAGGGGTGTGGGAGAGTTGGGTCTGGGTCTTGGGGTGGGGAAGGGTCTGTCTCACTGTATGGGAAATGGGGGAGGGGTCAGATTCATCGTTCAGGTTGGGGCTTCTTGTCCTGGGTTTGCTGGGTGCATTGGAGGGACGGGAAAGGAACTAGTTATTGCTGCGTGCATTGTTCTGTGGGACATTGTGGGCATGCTATGCTGGCACAGAATGTGTGGCAAGACTTGCCTTGGGTGTGTTGGTTGTTAATGTAAACAATGTATTTCACTGTATGTTTCGAAGTACATATGATTAATAAATCTGAATCTGGGGGAAGGAGTCAGCCTCACAGTCTGGATTTATGTGGCTGGAGAAACTCTGTCTCACCGTCTGTCCTGGTTTAGGAGCTGGCTTTTTGACCTGTGCCGGGGACTCGACTTTGAACCGGTGAGGCCCCGACACCTCCCGAAATCCATCGGATGCAGCAAGCATTTTCTGGGCAAGGAGGCCCTTGGCACCTGTGAACAGGTGGGTCACTGAACACAGTGTTTACAGCAAGATGAGAGAAGCCAGAGAGTGGTCACGAGAGTGATTGGTGATGTGCCATAGGGACTGGGTCTGGGTCTGTTGTTTGTCACTTATATCAATGGCCTGGATGACCTAGTGCTGCATGGGGTGGGGGGGGGGGGGGGGTTGGTTTAGACTCAGTTACAGGGGATGGGAACCAGAGAGCCAGAACAGATAGTGGAGTGTTTGTGGAGAAAGATGTTGTTAGGCCTACATACAAAGATGGGAATTGTAAGGTCGAGCATGGTGGGACTAATGTTCCCAGCTGAGTATATTTCAATGCAAGGAGTATTGTAGGAAAGGTGGATGAGCTTAGGATATGGATCAGCACTGGAATTATGACATTGTAGCCATTGGTGAAACTTGTTTGCAGGAGGAGCAGGACTGGCAGCTTAGTGTGCTGGGGTTTTACAAGGAAATCTGCAGATGCTGGAAATTCAAGCAACGCACACAAAATGCTGGTGGAACACAGCAGGCTCGGCCCGAAACGTCAACAGCGCTTCTCCCTATAGATGCTGCCTGGCCTGCTGTGTTCCACCAGCATTTTGTGTGTGGTGTTCTGGGGTTTCATTCTTTTAGACATGACAGAGTGGGAGGGATTAAAAGGGGAGGGGTGGCATTACTAGTCAGGGAAAATGTCATGGCAGTCTTCAGTCAGGACAGACTGGAAAGTTCGTCTAGTGAGGCATTTTGGTAGAATAAGAGTAATAAGAAAGGTATGACCACGTTAATGGGACCATCCAACAGGCCACAGGATTTAAAGGAGCAAATTTGTAGAGAGATCACAGACTGTTGCAAGAAACATAAGGTTGTGATAGTCTTTCCACATATTGACTGGGACTCCCATACTGTACAAGAGTTTGTCAGATGTGTTGAGGAACGTTTCCTTAATCAATACATAGAAGTCACTACCAGAGAAACTGCAATACTACACCTGTTAGAGAGTGAGACAGGGCAGGTGACAGAAGTACGGGTAGGGGAACACTTTGCATCTGGTGATCACAGTACCATTAGTTTCAAGGGATTTGTGGAAAAGGTCCTTGGGTTGAGATTCTAAGTTGGAGAAAGGCCAATTCTGATGTTATCAGAAAGGATCTGGCAAATATGGATTGGAACAGTTTGTTTTCTGGCAAAGGTGTACTTGGTAAATAGGAGGTCTTCAAAAGTGAAATTTTGAAAATATAGAGTTTGTATGTTCCTGTCAGAATAAAAGGCAAGGATTAACAGGCTTATGGACCTTGGTTTTTGAGAGATGTTGAGGCCCTGATTAAGAAAAAGAAGGTATCGGCAGGTAGGAGCAAATGAGGTACTTGAGTATAAGAAATGCAAGAGAACACATAAGAAGACAATCAGGAGGGCTGAAGGAAGGCATGAGGTTGCTCTAGCAGACAAGCTAAAGGAGAATCCCAGGGGCTTCTATAGATAGAGCAAAAGAATCGTAAGGGACAAAATTGTTCCTCCTTAACCACGGGTGAATTGGAAGATAACTAATGTTGTTCTGTTATTAAGAAATGAAATTATAGGCCAGTGAGCCTGATATCAGAAGTGGGAAAATTATTGTAAGGTTGAGCAAGACGGTTCAGTTGCTTGGCATTCAAGATGCGGTAGTAAATTAGATTAGACATTGCCTTCTGGGAGAAGTCAGAGAGTGGTTGTAGATGGCTGCCTCTCTGACTGGAGGTCTGTGACTAGTGGTGTGCCACAGGAATCAGTGCTGTGGCCATTTGTCATCTATATCAACAATCTGGATGATAACTGGATCAGCACATTTGTGGATGACACTGAGATTGGGGGTGTAGTGGACAGAGGAGACCATCAAAGCTTGCAACAAGATGGGGACCAAATGGAAAAATGGCAGATGGAGTTTAATGCAGACAAGTGTGAAGTTTTACACTTTGGGAGGACCAACCAGGGTAGGCCTTACAAGGTGAGTGGTAGGGCACAGAGGAGTATGGTAGACAGAGGGATTGGAAAATACAGATGTACCTTGAAAGTGGAGTCATGGGTAGATAGGGTCATAAAGAGAGCTTTGGCACATTGGTGTTCATAAATCTAAGTATTAAGTACAGGAGTTGGGACGTTACGTTGAAATTTGAGCTCTAATTTGGAATATTGATCACCTACCTACAGGAAAAATGTAAATAAGATTGAAAGAGTGCAGAGAAAATTTACAAGGATGTTGCTGGGACTTGAGGACCTGAGTTATAGGGAAAGGTTAAATAGTTTAGGACTTTATTTCCTGGAGTGTGGGAAAATAGAGGAGATTTGATACTAAATTAGATAGGGTAAATGCAAGCAGGTTTTTTTCACTGAGGTTGGGTGAGACTGGAACTAGAGGTCTAGTTAAGGGTGAAGGGTGAAAGGTGAAATGTAGGAGAACTTCATCACTCAGGGTGATGAGAGTGTGGAACAAGTGCCTGTACAAGAGATGGATGCAGGATCGATTTGAACATTTAAGATAAATTTGGATAGGTATGTGGAGGGGAGGGGTATGTAGGGCTATGGTCCAGCTGTAGGTCAATGGGACTATTTATCAGTATAGTTCAGCATGGGCTAGATGGGCCAAAGGGGCTGTTTTTGTGTATCTCTCTGTGACAGGCTATTCAGACCATCAAATGCAGTGCAACTCAGTGTAGGAACAACCCTGTTGGCAGCTGCAGTAACCTTGAGAATGTCAGGACAGGCTTTGTAAGTCAGTGTAAGGCAGGGGCATTTGGTGAGGAGAGTCAGTGTGGCCTTGTGCCAGAAATCCTGTCCCATTTGGGTGTTGGATTGTTTTAGGGGATGAAACATGACAGGAACATGCTTGCCATTCCATGAACTAATTAAACTAGTTTTAAAACCCAACTAACTACCGTAGATTCCGTACTACAGAGCGCACCTGATTAAAAGCCGCAGGCTCTAATTTTAGAAAGAAAATCAATTTTGTACTTGTACAAGCCGCACCGGATTTTAAGCCGCAGGTGTCCCACGTTGTAATATGAGATATTTACACAGAAAGATATTACACGTGAGGATTTTTTAACTTTTAATTAAATCCGTATGGTAACATAAACAAATACATATTGCAAATGCTTTTTTTCGAACCGTGCCTGTAACACGGCTACTTTTAAATATACATACGTATCGGTAACACAAATTACGTTGCGTATACTTTTTTTACTGAACAGTGCACGAACAACATTCCAATATCTCCTAACGACTGGTAAAAAAATATATACTGCAGCCTACCAGGAAAAGTTATTGATCGCCTTTAACTTAAAAGCTGCATCATATGTTTGCAGCGGGTCTAATGCGCTCGCCCCCTCCTTTCCGTTTATCGCAAACCGGTATTTTCCCACAAGACGTGGCGAAACCGGATGTGACGTCATAGCATCCCGGGATGTAGTACAGAAAACAAATATACTTAAAACACTTCTAACTTTAACTAGAAAATACTAGAAAATGAATTACTAAGCGAAAATATTATAAACTAAATAACTGCCATAAAGGCAGCACAATGCTTTTCTTCGAGTGTTTTCCATGTTGATGAGGGTGAGTACAAATGACTGATTTACAATAATTTAATTGTGAAAGTGCGCTTGATTTATCGTACAATTTCATTGGACCTCTGTGAACTACTCATCAATTTTATTGGTCTACTGTTACGAGGCAAAATGTTTTTGGCGGCATAAAAAAAACCATGCATTAGCCGCACCGTAGTAAAGGCCGTAGTGTTCAAAGCTGTTCAAAGCGTGGGAAAAAAGTAGCGGCTTATAATCTGGCATCTACGGTAGTTCATTCTGCCTATATCCATATCTGTCCCTTATCTGCATATTCATGTGTTTATCTAAGTGCCTATTGTATTGGCCTCCACACCACCACTCCTGGCATTCATTCTAGGCACCCACCATTGTCTGTGTTTTAAAAAATCTTAACAAGCACATTTCTTTTAAACTCGGCTGTCTCACCTTAAATGCACACCTTCTGGTATTAAACACTTTAACGCTGGGAAAAAGATACTGGGGAGAAGATAGGAGAATGAGTTTGAGAGGAAAGGTAAATCGAGTACATGCATAGCAAATAACTGACTTCATAGTTAAAATTTATACTTTTATACTCCAATATATCCCCTCCACACAGAGAAAGAAGACCAAGAGTCCGCGCACAAAAGCCCCAATATACTCAAGCATTTATTCCCAAATCTTGGGTTAAACTATAATTTTCAAAGTATTCTCTCCCTGTTACCCTGGGCCGCTGAGCCAAAAACCTGTCCCTTTGTACCTGAGACAGGGAAAAAGACTCAGCAGCCCTTACAATCTACTCCCACACTGTCGTTTTGCTTTTGTTCATCCTGCAGGTGTTGTAGGCTGTAACGATACATTTTCGGTGTTTCTTTCTCTACTAAGCTTGCTTCAGTAATTGCCACGAGCATCGGAAATTGTTTGGTTGCAGCACGCACTACAAGAGATTTGAGACAAGGAAGAAAACAGCACAGCACAACATATATAATACTGACAGTTATTGCCATTTTAGTCAGCCATGCTCCCCATCCTCCGAGTCTACTTTCTAACCAGTCAAATAACTGATGTCCGAACCTGCATTCTGTTTGACCTCCGTCCGCAGATTCTTTAATTTATTCATTGCTCTGGTGAAAGACCCTTCTGGGCTAGTATTGTTCGGTATGAAAGTACAGCATTGTTCTCCAAACATTACACACACACCCCCTTTTTCTGCCAAAAGCCAATCCAGTACCTGTCTGTTTTGCCATGCCACCCTGCTAGTTGCATCTAGCTGTTGCCCTAAGGCCTCCAGTGCATCATCGGTGTAGTTGATGAACCTCTGTTGATTGTAGTATATATAGTTTATCCATTCAACATTTTTGCTTACCCCTATCACAGGTATGATAGCTTTCCAGCCTGCATCTCATGCGGTGTCAGGCGTGTCACACGATTAGTAACTCATCAATGCTAACGGTAAAGCATCGACCCAATTAAGTTTAGTGTCTGCACAAATTTTGTTTAGTTTGGCTTTCAGGGTTCCATTAATTCTCTCTACCATGCCCTGCGACTGAGGGTGGTATACACATTCAAATCTTTGCTTTATCCTCAGCGCCTGTAGTACCAGTTTGACCACTTTCTGGATAAAAGCTGAACCATTGAGCTAACTTCTGTAGGTATTCCAAACCTTGGGATCACTTCATTTGTCAGAAATTTTACCACTGTCTTTGCCCCTTGATCTCTTGAAGGTACCACCTCCACCCATCTGCTAAATCGATCAATTACTACCAGCATGTATCTTTTCCCTCTCACTGTTTTTATCATGTCTACGTAATCGATCACTAAATGTTTAAGTGGTCCTTCAGGTACAGGAATGTGACCTATTGGGGTTGTAATTCCCTTCCGAACATTATTTTGTGCGCATACCTCGCACTGTGACAAAACAAAGTCCACTGAAGCCTGTAAAAAAGGTGACCAAAAACCATCCTCCTTTATTTTCCTTATCACTTCCCCCCTTGCACAATGGTCCATCCCATGCGCTTCTGAAATCAGAATCGTCAGTAGAGGGGTGGGCGCTACCAACAAACCGTCTTCCGTGCTCCACAAGCCTTCCGGGTTCTGCTTGGCCCCCCTTTTTCTCCACATTGTTTGTTCTGCCAAAGTTGCCTTACCTTGTATTTCAATTAGGTCCTCTACGTCAGGTTCTGGAGTTAGGCTTACCTGGGGGGCAATGACAGCTGATGTACACCCAGACGCTTTTCTGGCTGCCTCATCCGCAGCTTGATTTCCCTTTGTTATTACATCATTTCCCTTTTTGTGTGCCTGGCACTTTACTATAGCCAATGCTTTAGGTTTCATTATGGCTTTTATTAAGTCTAGAATTTGCTGACAATGTTGTATGGGATCTCCATTACCTTTTTTAAAACCTCTCTGCTTCCACACTGCCCCGAACAAATGGCATACTCCGTGAGCATATGCAGAATCAGTATAGATGTCTACTTTCTCACCTTCCATCATTTCACACGCAGCTGTCAGGGCTTTGATTTCTGCTAGCTGGGCAGAACACGGTTGGGGGCAGGACTCCATCCTAATAATCTTACAGCTCGACTGATCCTGCTGCACCACTGAGAATCCTGCATGATTTCCATCATAATCCCTATAACAAGAGCCATCTATGAACAGAACCTTTTTATCTATATCCTCTAGTGGTTCTGACCGTAAATCTGCTCTCAATTTGGCAAATGCCATCGTCTTCCCTACATAATCATGGGGTTCTCCTTCATAGTCTAAAGGGACAAAATCGGCTATATTACTGGTAGTGCATCTCTGTATAGTTATGTCAGGAAATGTCAATAGCATCTGATACGCTGCTATCCTGGCTGGCGTCAGCACAAATTTCCCTCTTTCTAGTAATTCTGCTACTTTGTGGTGTGTGTACAGAGTCACAGGATAGCCCAGGGTTACATATTATGCCTTTTCATATGCATAGTACAGCGCCGCCAATCCCTGATAACAGGGTGGATACCCCTGAGCCACCTCATCTAGTCTCGTACTGTAGTATGCTATCGGCTGCTTTGCTTTTCCTGTGCCTGTCTCTTGTGTTAGAATCGCTGTGACATAACCCTCCTGTCGATTGGATACATACAAATAAAAAACCTTCTCGTAGTCAGGCAAAGCTAATGCTGGTGCTGACTGCAATTCCTGCTTAATAGTATTGAAAGCTATCTCCGCCTCTCCATTCTACTGTAAGCCGTTCTTCAAATTTGTATGTCCTGCTTCTTTCATTATCTTTCTCAAAGGTGCCACAATCTCAGCATATTCTCCTATCCAATCTGAGCTGTACCCTGCCATTCCCAAAAACGTCATCATCTGCCCTACAGTCTGGGGTTTTGGGGCCTTAGTTATTGCCTCAATCTGATCTGGTGCTGTCGCCTTCACTCCCTTGGATATTACCCTGCCTAAGTACTCCACTTGCTGCGTGCAAAATTGCAGTTTCTTTTTGGATACTTTATGTCCTCGCGCGCTAGCTTCTCTAACAGAGTTATAGTGTCCTGCTTACACTGTTCTTCGCTGTGGGAGCAAATCAACAGGTCATCCACATACTGTAACAATGTACTTTCCAACGGCATGCCCTCTAGGTCTGCCTTCAATACCTGATTAAAAATGTGTGGTGAATGTTTAAATCCTTGCGGCATTCTGGTATAGGTATACTGAGCACCTCTGTAAGTAAATGCAAACAAATACTGACACTGGTCGGCCAGAGGAATGCTGAAGAAAGCCGAACACAAATCGATCACTGAAAAGTAACTTGCTTCTGGTGGAACATTAGTCAAAAGCGTGTGTGGGTTGGGGACTACCGCTGGCCAGTCCTCTACCACATCGTTTACCGCTCGCAAATCATGCACCAATCTCCACTTAGATTTATCTGCTTTTAAGACCGGCAACAACAAACATGGACTGTTTGTTCTTTTAAGCACTCCTATTTCAAGCAACCCCTGCACTGTCGACGCTATTCCCTCTGCTTCTGGTCTTAGTGGGTATTGTGGTCTCCTGGGTGGAATTGCTCCTTTTTTCAGCCTTATTTCCACCAGACTAGCTGTTTTTATTTTTCCTACATCCGTGTCATGCTGTGACCACAGAATAGACGGCAACTCATCTAACCTTTTATCTTTCTGCTGGCCTCTTTCCTTTCCCAGTAAGGGCATGTGTGGTTGGGGAGTTATTTCGACCTCTCTCACTGTCCCTACCATATCTACACTTACCATTATTTTAATACAATTGTTGTCTTCTGATATCCACACCTCTGGCGTAATTTTCCTCCACACTGTTACGGTTTCAGCACTCTTAACTAAAGGTCCTAAGTCTTTAGACTGATATCCCTTATTTACCAACAACGTTACGTGGGGCGCAGCCTCCGGTATCCTGTACCATTTTTCTAAAAAGGTGTTCCACTTAACTTGTAAAGCTGCCCCTTGCTTTCCAATTATCACAGCCTCCCCTTCCAGGTGCTGTTGGGTACATACCTCCAGGTGCCATTTCTCCTCTAACTCCCTGTTCTGAGTCTCGTCAAAAATCACTGTACAATGTAGCTCAGATTTGGACATTACAGCCCTGGGTAATATAGCCTGCACGCCCTTTTTCCATTTTCCCCAGGTTTCCTGAATCTGATCTGCGATGTCTCCTATCCAAAAGACATTAGCTTTCTTGTCTTCTCGCACTATCAATTGAGCCCCTGCTCTTTCCACACTCAGCCCATTTCTGGTGCATTCTAATTTTAATTCCAGTTTCAACAAGGCATCTCTGCCTAACAAATTAATCGGAGTTCCTTTAAATACTAGCACCAGCAAAACAATTTCTTTATTTCCCATTCTCAACCGCACTGGAGCCGTGTACTGTGTCAATTGTGTTTTTCCCGAGAACCCTACCATCTTAATAAACTTTCCTGACATGGGAAGGTGAAGGGCATACTGTGGCTGTACGCAAGTGTATGTGGCTCCAGTATCTATCATCATTGGTGTCAGCTGCCCTTCTAACATAAACTGAACTATGGGTTCCTCATCTGCCTCCCTTGTTATCATTGGGTAATGTCCCTTCCCACTCAAGTTCTCGGGGCACCCCTAATACCTCACATAGGGGTTCACAGGTCCGCTTGGGCCTGTGGGGGCTGGTCCTTGGCTAAACTTTAGTTCCCTTCTTATCGGTTCCTGCTGGTGTGTGACAGGCCATAGTATAAACGGACAATCTCTTCTCATGTAACCTGGCTGATTACATTCCCAGCACAATCTCTCTACCTCTCTTTCCCACTGTTTTCTCACTGGTCTCCTTTGCCCATAGCTCCTCTGTCCCCCTCCTTGGGACTTCCAGTCCTGTCTGGGCTGTTTGAATTTAGTCTGTTCCTGATAGAGCATTTGTGGGAATGCTCCCTCAAAGTCAATTATTGGCATGGGGTTTTCCAGCCCTTGTCTTACAGTATGATCGGTCCCTCCATATAGCAGTGCTTTGTTCAGTTTGATGGCTGTACTCGAACCGGTGGTTGCTGGCAGCATCTTTTTGTTTTTCTCTTTTTCCTTCTTTTTGAGTTATTCGAGCTACATTTGTATTAACTTTCTTTTCACCTCTTCCTGCTGCTCAGCCAACCTTTTGTTTGTCTTTCCGGTATTTCTCAACCGCATGGACTACGTGGTCCCTAAATTCTTGTGGGGTCATTGACGTCAGCCCAACCACTTCCTCCAGTTTGGATTTTACTTGTGGAGGCATTGCATCCAAAATACTATGTCGGAACAGTGAGGTCATAAATAAGCTATTCTCCACCTCTTGCTCAGTCTCCAGTCTCCACCTTTTCAACTGGTTTTCTACGTAGGCTGCTGGGTTTTCAGTGTCTCCCAGTGATCATCCCCTTTTAAGGCTTTGGGGTCCACTTTGGGTGGATAAAGCTTTCTGAGGGCCTGCCATACCCTCTGCCTCACTCTGTCAAACCCATCTCCATCAGTTCTTGGGTCCTTCGAGTTTACTATGCCAGCCATTTCCATTAGTTCGTTAAATTTGGAGGTTCCCATCAATCTTATCAACAGTACCTTCAAATCTCCCATAGCCAATAACTGTCCCGCTGTTTCTTCTTCAAAGGCTCTAATCCATTTCCCTGCTCCTTCATGTAAATTGGGCAGAGTGTTTTTCAGCCCTTCTAGGTCCTGGGATCCCCAAGGGATATACTGCACTTGTCCTGATCCTTTAACTAACAACGGCATCATTCTTCCTCCTTCTTCCCACCTGCCCTGGCTCTCCTCCTCACCTGACTCCCCATCTGTCTCAGGGTATGTCTTTACTGCCTCCCACACAAATGTCTCTGGGGTCCTGCTCTTCCCTTGGTCTCCCTGTGGAGTCCTTCCTTTCTGTCTTGATTCAATACTTGGTTGGCCCCTAGAGTATTTTTCGCATCTCTCCTGGCAATCTCCTTTCAGTAACTTATCTAGCTCTCTCTCTACTTCCGCAAGTCGCTCCCCTACTGCTTCCTTCTGTCCTTCTAAGGTTCTGCCTCCTACCTCTTCCCCACAAATTCTCGCAACCTCTCTCTCCACTTAACTCTTGCTCCTCCAATGAGTCACCTTCTCTTTCTTCCTGTCCTGATGAGCCACTTTCTTTTCTAGTCTGTTTATTTCTATAGTATAACCGATACTCCTCATACTCCTTTACCTCTCTCAAGTATTTAATCCGTTCAATCCCTTCTTCCATTTCTCTCTGTACCTGTTCTATCTTTATCCTTTCTGCCTGTATCTTCCATATCGCCGCTTTTTCCTTCTCGTATTGTTTTTTTTCTCCTCCTCATTATCCCAAACCTGTACTTCTCCCTGCATGTTTACTGTTCCCGTCAGCAGGGGACACTGCTTAGGGGTTCCTTCCTCATTATAGGGAGGGGGCTTTTCTGTTTCTTTCGCATCCGGGTACAGAGCCGAAGCCAGCTTCTCACCGTACCCTCCTCTCTCTCTAACAGGCTGTTTCTCCAGCACCTTAGTGTCTTCCTCACTTGTAATCAATATTCTACCTGTCCTCCTCAGCCTTTCCCCCTCCGTTCTGAAGAGTTTTAGCACTTACACTTCTCGTTCTCTTTTTTGCCCTTAGATTTTTGGTTTGTAATTTTTAATTAGTCCCTCCATTTCTTCGCACAAACTTACATCAAACGTTCCTTCTCTTGGCCACTTTGTGACCAGGTTTTTGGTTCTTTTTCCCCATTTTTCTGAAGTTTTTGTGATCTCATTTTTAGTTAACGGGAATTATTTGCTCAGAATCTCTACTGCCGTTCCTTTACCTGTCATGTTATTCTCTCTTTTTAAGGTATTTCAGAGATTCACAGTTTGTTTACTGGATAATATTATTTACTCTAATTCTACACCTAGTCCTAGTCTAACACCACGTGGACTTTTTCTTAACTAAACTTACTCTAGTTCTACGCCTAGTCTAACACCTCGCCCGTTCAGACCCTCATCTCTTAAGGCGGTATCCACGAGGATTTTCTACTCTAATTCTATTCTACTTTCCCTGCCCGTTCAGCCCTTCATTTCATACGAAGCGGTACCCACAGGGATTTACCAACACCACGTGGACGTTTTCTTAACGTCTTATTAACTTATTTGTACTTACCCTCACTGCAGTGTTCTTGAGCAATCCTCTGAGCCTCCTCCTGTTAACCCCCAATTCTGCCAGATTCTTTGGACCGGAGAGACCCTTCGGCAGTGGTTCCACACTTCTGAGACTCCAAGACCTCCCCAAAGCCAACAGAATTCTTAGTCCAAATTGTTGCAAAAAGCGCTTTCCTTTTGTTTGGGTGCACCCTTAATTCTGTTAGTCTTGTGGGGGTCCCTAGAGGACTGGGAAGCGTCCCCAATCTGCCGTTTCCCTTCCGCGGGTCTCTATCCAGTCCTGCCGCGGTCGCCAATTTTGTCGTGGTTTTTCATGCCTCACAAATGAGCAAGAGACGCAGAAGATTCTTCAAGAAGGGTTAAACTTTAATTTGCAAATCAAAGCTGAGACAGTCATTGAGCTAGTCTCTGATTGCCCCCCCCGATCCCCGATCCCCGGACACAGCATTTTTTTATAGCAATCTCCTGGTCCAGTTGCATTAGCATATGTAATCGATCTATAGTTGCGTATTACACGTACCTCACGTACATCATTGTCCCTATTGTTTCTATCAATTGACTTAATTATGTTCTAATCTATATTTCTTAGCTACTTCTCATTAACACATCATTGTCTTCTACATTTTTAAGATATATGCATAGCAAATAGCAAGCTCAGAACTGAGCAATGTTCTAATCTACATTTCTTTAGCTCTTTAGCTACCTCTCATTAACACACCATTGTCTTCTACATTCCTAAGATTTCATTCTACTAAATTGAGTACATGCATAGCAAATAACTGACTTCATAGTTAAAATTTATACTTTTATACTCCAATAGTCTCTCCTTAGACTCTGATGCTCCAGAGAAAACGAGCATTAGGCTTCTCTCTCCATATGTAGCACATGCCTTCCAATCCAGGCACTCTCTAAAGAATGTGATAGCATCTCAATCTGCTGGGAAACTGGATAAAGGGGACATGGAATTTAACTCAAGCTGTTTTGAAGTGATGCATTTTAAAACATTAAACCAGGGCAAGATTTGCACAGTAAATGTCAGGACCTTGGAGAATTTTGTGGAATAGAGACCCTTGGGTTCTAGTAGATAGTAAGTAGATAACGGCCTGAAAGTGGCAACACAGATAGACGGGTGGTGAATGTGGTATTTGGCACACTTGCTTTCAATGCATGGGAGTTGCATTGAGTACAGGAGTTGGCATGTTATATTGTACATTGTAGTTGTAAATGACATTGGTGAGACCACGCTTGGGAGTATTGTGTGTAGTTCTAGTTGCTATAGGAAGAACGTCATTAATCTGGAGCGGGTGCAGATGTTATTTTAACTGGAGGGCTTGTTACGAGGGAGGATGGATAGTTTGAGACTGTTATCTCTGGAACATAGGAGGCTGAGGGGTGACTTTCTTTCCAGAAGTTTATAAAATTATGGGCATAGATAAGGAGTCTTTTTTCCAGGGTGGAGGAGACTAAAAATAAAGGGCATGGGTTTAAAGTGAGAGGAGAAAGGTTTAAAGGAGACATGAGGAACAACTTTTCCACACATTGGGTGTTAAGTATATGGAGTGGGCTGCCAAAGGAAGTGGTAGAGGCAGGGATACTTAAATGGTTATAAGACATTTGGACAGCTATATGCAGTGCCTATAAAAAGTATTCACACACCCCCCTGGGAGGTTTTTATGTTTTATTGTTTTGTAACATTGAATCACAGTGGATTTAATTTGGCTTTTTTGACACTGATCAACAGTAAAAGATTGTATCAAAGTGAAAACAGATATCTACAGGTAATCTAAATTAATTAAATATAAAACATAAAATAATTGTTTGCAATTATTCACCCCCTTCACGTCAGTATTGAGTAGATGCATCTTTGGCAGCAATTACTGTCTTTCAGTCTGTGTGGATAGGTCTTCATCAGCTTTGCGCATCTGGACACTGCAATTTTTCCCCAGTCTTCTTTACAAAACTGCCCAAGCTCTGTCACATTGCATGAGGATCGTGAGTGAATGGCACTTTTCAAGTCCAGCCACAAATTCTCAATTGGATTGAGGTTTGGACAATGACTTGGCTACTCCAAGACTTCAATTTAACTTTGTTGTTTTAAAGCCATTCCTGTGCAGCTTTGGTTTTATGCCTGGGGTCATTGTCTTTCTGGAAAGCAAATCTTCTCCCAAGTCACAGTTCTCTTGCAGACTGCATCAGGTTTTCCTCCAGGATTTCCCTGTACTTTGCTGCATTCATTTTACACACAAGCTTCCAAGGTTTGCTGCAGTGAAGCAACCCCACAGCATGATGCAAAAACACACTATGCTTCAAGGTAGGTATGGTGTGTTTTTGATTATGTGCAGTGTTTGGCTTACACCAAACATAGCATTTAGTCCAATGGCTAAAAAGCTAAATTTTCGTTTCATCAGACCATAGAATTTTCTTCCAGCTGACTTCAGAGTTTCCCACCTGCCTTCTGGCAAACTAGCCAAGATTTCACACGTTTTTTTAACAGTAGCTTTCTCTTTGTGGCTCTCCCATAAAGCAGTGACTGGTGAAGCACCTTGTTGTATGCGCAGTGTCTCCCATCTCAGCCACTGAAGCTTATACTCCTCCAGAGCTGTCAGGTTTCTCGATGGCCTCCCTCACTAGTTCCCATTGAGCACAGTCACTCAGAGTTTGACTTAACTGTACTTCAAGGTGACTTAGAAATTTTCTTGTATCCATCTCCTAACTTGTGCTTTTCAATACCTTTTCGTGGAGTTGCTTGGAGTGTTCTTTTGTCTTGATGGTGTAGTTTTTGCCAGGATATTGACTCACCAGCAGCTGGTAAAAGGTGTGTTTAAACACCTTGACTGCACACCAGTATCCAAAAACAGATCTCCATTTAACTAATTATGTAACTTCTGAAACCAGTTGGCTGCTCCAGTGATAATTTGGTGTGTCATATTTAAAGAGCTGAATACTTATGCATTCAATTATATTTGTAATTAATGTAGATGACTTTGTAGAGATCTGTTTTCAATTTGAGATGAAATTCTTTTTTTGTTGATCAGTGTCAAAAAAGCCAAATTAAATCCACTGTGATTTAATGTTGTAAAACAATAAAACATAGAAACTTGCAAGTGGGTGAATACTTTTTATAGGCATTGTAGATAGGAAAAGTTATGGGCCAAGGGAAGACAAAGAGGCTAGTACAGGAAGGCTATGGTATGGTCTAGTTGGCCGAAGGGTCTGTTTTGTGCCCTATAACTGTGTGCACGTGCCACCTTGAATTCATTCTGAATCTGGATCTGTTGAAAAGTATTTTCCTTCTGGTGATATTAAGACACTGCCAGTTCCTCTTCACCTTTTGTCCTGTTCAGGACTGCTGCCCTGTGCCCACCCCACTTCTCCCAGAACTGGCCCTGTTTCCCCCAAGCCAAAAATCTCTCTCCATCTCCCCAGCCACACACCCATTCATCCCCATTTCAGTATGCACTGATATGTGACACTGGGAGGCTTCTGGAGATTATCACCTTCAGTGTTCTGTTGCAGAAACCTTTCCACCTGTGTATGGTTGAGTGGTGGAGTGGTGGGGTGATGGTGTGGTGGGGGTGATGGTGGTGATGGTGTGGTGGGGGTGATGGTGGGGTGGTGGTTGTGGTGGGGTGATGGTGTGGTGTGATGGGGTGATGGTTGGGTGGTTGGGTGATGGTGTGATGGGGTGGTGGTTGGGTGATGGTGTGGTGGGGTGATGGGCTGATGGTTGATGGTGTGATGGGGTGATGGAAAGTTATCAGTAGGTGTGAGCAGATCTCAGTGTGTATGGATGAGACCAGGCCAATTACTGGGATCTTGCTGACTCTCCTGTCCTGTCGCAGGTACAATATTGGCTGCTGCAGCTGTCGACAGAGCTACAAGAGAGGCTGCAACAGGATCAACAACAGGTGGGTGTGTGAGATGACTCCATCTACAGCCAAGACCACTTACACCTCACCCTATCACCAGTGATGACTCCCCTCCCACAGTGACTGTCCCTCACTGCTGCTTTGTGTTGTAGAACAGACGAGTGGCACGGCAACTGGCGGTGGGCGTGCATAATCTGGATGGCAGCTTTCAAAGATGCTGCCCCCTGTCTAGGCAGGATGCCCCCACGATCGCCCAGGACGCTCTCCGACTCATCAAGGTCTTCAACACAGCTGGGGCCCAGGGGGGAGTTTGGTGAGTACGGGGCAAAAATGGGGTAGCATGAGGGGCGGTGTGTGAATGTAGGAGGGTATGGAGCAGTTGGTGGTCTGATCTGGGGGATTCTGTATGTCTGAGGAGGTCCCTAGTCTTGATGATGTGAGGGGGTCGCTGAGGGGTTCTCCATAAGGTGTGTGTGCGTGGCAGGTGGTTCAGAGGGTCTTGTTGGGGGGGGGGGTCCTTGATATCAAGGGGTCTTGCTCAGGAAACAGATCGGTGTTGGGGTGGCAGTCAGCAGGCATTCGATGAAGGGGGTTTAGTGCGGGGTGGGAGTCTCAGGACAGGGTTAGTGAAGGAGGGTGTCTTGCGTGGGCTGAATCCTGCCCTCTCCCTGCAGGTCTCCAGCCGTGCTGGCTCTCAATCTGTCTGCACGAAACTTCTTGCCTTCTCCAGCAGCCTCCAGCCCCAGTATCACCCACTTCCTGAATCGTTCCAATCACCGGCCAGTGCCTGAGGTCCAATCCCCAGCAACTGCCAATCCAGGCAGCCCAGCCAAACACAGAGCCGGCACCATCACTCACTTCTTCCAGCAGACACTGCCCCAGCCCATCCCCAACACTGAGCCCACACCAGCCCGGCCCCAACCCTTCTCTAACCTCTCACCCTGCCCCAACAGTCATGATCTCAACCCTAAACACTCACCACTCCAGCCTCTGCCCCTCTCCAACCCTTCAACCTGCTCTGGCGCCTGCCACTCACCCACACCACCCCAGATTGGTGGGGACAGTGACCATGTGAAGCCCGCACCGGCTGACCAACCCAGCACATCGTTCTTCAAATGGAAATCTCTTGACCATTCACCTGTAAAGCCTCCATCACAGACCCCCCAACAGCCCCCAATCTCTCCATCAGCCAGCAGTTTGCCCCCTGAAGCACTGGTGCACTGTGGGAGGTGTGGGAAGTCCACACTCCCTTGGGAAGTGGCAGAGCATGAGGATTTCCACTTCGCCCTCGAACTCCAGCAGTCCCTCGCAGCCTCCCCATTCCCCTCAGCCCCCCGGACGCCCACCAGCCCCTCAGTCCCTCGATCCCCCTCAGGTCAACTGAAGAAAGCCACTCCGCTGAGGCCTGCCAGGAAACGAGCCCGCACAGCCATCAAGACATTGGACTGGTATTTTCGGAAAGCTCCATCTTAGTACCTGTGGTATGATGCAAGGGGCAGGTCCCCAGATTCCTAATGTATTAGAAATAATTTTTTTAAACTTCAGATGTGGCTAAAATAAAGTTTTGTATTTTGTTATATAACATCTCCACAGTTCAGCGATGGACTTTGTGGGGCCTTCGTGAGCTGGCTCCCTTTGTGTAGTGTGAATCAAGCACCAGGGTGCTTCCCCTTGTCCACTGACCAATTCAGCAGGCTCTTTGATGTCAGTCAGTAAACTGCTCCCTTGAGGTCAAGGTGTCTTGCACAAGGCAGCTGTGGGTGCAGGAGGTTGATCCTGCAGGAGTTTCTCTGGGTAGTACACAATTCCTCAGCCTCACTGGAAGTGAAGAACAGTTACTGATGATTATACACAATTCACATCTACTCGGCAAGTAACATTCGGACCAGAGATGTGCCAGGCAATGAGTGTCTGTGAGTAGCACTGATGTAACAGTAGGCACTAGTCACATGCATTTCTGGGAAGAATGGTTGTCAAATACCAAAGCAACTAACAACCATTTCTGCAGTCTCCTCAGACAGGCAGTGAGTTTTCTGCTCAATTAGCCTCTGGAAATGACAAGTCCTCCCTTGACCAAGCTTTCTTGGTGTATCTCAACCTTTAAACATCCCCAGGGTTTCCCAAGTATTTTTCTGCAGTCACTCAGTTCACCCCTCTTCAGTAAAGCCTCCACTGTTAATAAATAGTCACAGCCTCTGCTAGCTCTCATTTCATGAATCCAGGTCGTTACTTCATCTCGCCCTCCTGAAACAACACAGCACAAGTACTTATTCACGCACTCTGCCCGTGTAATTTTTTTCAATCAGCAAATCAGATAAACCAACACTTAAAATTATTTATTTAAAGCAAATATCTCTGTACATCTTTATATACAGAAACAATGTACATAACCTGGCCTATATCACATAATCAAGTACATATATGTAAGTAAGTAGTTCTCATTTGCTTTGCAGCCCAACCCCTATTGCCTGCCCTTTCTGCCACATACTCCTGAAGCAGGGAGAACACAATGAATGATACTGATAAATCAGTACTGTTTTGGTAATATAAACATTTATAAATGTTGATGTGAACATTATACATTTTAGATATTTTGAAATAATTTTTAAAAAATCAGGTTAGAGACACAATAAAGCTCCCTCCATACTGCATTGTCACAATGAGCCAAACATGGCAAATGGAACTAGCTTAGATCTTGTTCAGCACTGAAAGGCTGGTTTCTGTTCTGTATGACTATTGAGACACTCAGGGCACAGGTTAGACACAACAAAGCTTCCTCCGGGCCCCACCAAAACAAGCTTTAACTTGGCACCATCAATGCAGCAGATACTCCACATGGCTTCACCATGTCCTGTCCTGCCCAGCTCAGCAGCTCAATAAACTTCACAAACTAGCAAAGAACCTGATTACCTGGGCTTGGATTTAAAAGCACTGTGAACCAGAAGGCAGGAGCAGAAGAGAAAATGAACTCATCCTGTAAGCACAAGTGGTGTTCAGGCTTGGACATTTAATGGGGGCTGAAGATGCCGGTGCCTACCCCCACCCTGGTGAGCTTGGGCTGGGCACTATGATCCCGGTGCCTGAGGCTGGAGAGCAGCTGGGTGCGATGATCCCAGAATCTGGAGATGTTCAGCACTTTTGCTCTGGTATGATCTTGGTAACATGGCCAATGCCCTTCGTCACTCCTTCACGGAACAACAGCTTGGTGCCCACCTTCAGGTATTCTGGGTGTTTGATAAAGCGGAACTGCACAACTGCCTTCTCCCCTGTCCTCAGCTCCTCCTGCAACAGGCAATGGCACAGGTCAGAGGGAACCTGTCTGGCAGCTGGGAGCCAAAGTGGGAAAGTTGATACAAATGTAAACATTAAAGCAAACATATTCTGAAGACAGGATGCAAAACTGGCCTGAGAAGTGGCAGATGAAGTTCAACCAGATAAGTGTGAGGGGTTTCATTTTGGTAGGTCAAATATGATGACAGAATATAGTATTAATGGCAAGACTCTTGGCAGTGTGGAGGATCAGGGGTTTGGGGGTCCGAGTCCATAGGACACTCAAAGCTGCTACACAGGTTGACTCTGGTTAAGAAGGCATATGGTGCATTAGCCTTCATCAATCGTGGGATTGAGTTTAAGAGCCGAGAAGTAATGTTCCAGCTATATAGGACCCTGGTCAGACCCCACTTGGAGTACTGTGCTCAGTTCTGGTCACCGCACTGCAGGAAGGACGTGGAAACCATAGAAGGGGTGCAGAGGAGATTTACAAGGATGTTGCCTGGATTGGGGAGCATGCCTTATGAGAATAGGTTGAGTGAACACTGCCTTTTCTCCTTGGAGTGACAGAGGATGAGAGGTGACCTGATAGAGGTGTACAAGATAATGAGAGGCACTGATCATGTGGATAGTCAGAGGCTTTTCCTCAGGGCTGAAATGGCTAGCATAAGAGGGCGTAGTTTTAAGGTGCTTGGAAGTAGATACAGAGGAGATGTAAGGGGTAAGTTTTTTATGCAGAGTGGTGAGTGCATGGAATGGGCTGCCAGTGGCAGTGGTGGAGGCGGATACGATAGGGTCTTTTAAAAGACTCCCAGATGGCTACATGGAGCTTAGAAAAATAGAGGGCTATGGGTAAAGCCTAGATAGTTCTTGAAAACTTTTTTTTAATTGTGTTTTTAAGTGATTACAAAGTATGGGGAAAAAAGTATATATCCCTTCCCCCCTCCCCCCTAACTTCCCTATAAAAAAAAGAGAAAGTAAGAAAGAAAAAAAAAGAGAGTGCCTGGTTGTTGGAAGATCTCCACATGCTCCATGGAGTTCTTAATAACTTTAGTATATATATTTATTTCTTTCCCCAAGTAACCAATGGTTTCATCTTCAGAGCACCTATATATTTAGTCCTGTCTTTTGTAAATAAGGGCACCAAATTTTCAGAAATGTTTCATATTTATCTCTTAAATTATAAGTAATTTTTTCTAATGGAATACAGCCATAAATTTCTTTCTTCCAACAATCTATACTTAAATATGTATCCGATTTCCAAGTAACTGCAATAGCCTTTTTGGCTACTGCCAGTGCAATTTTTATGAATTCTTTCTGGTATTTATTTAGTTTGAGTTTTGGTTTTATCAATATCACCTAGTAAGAGTAATATTGGATTATGAGGAAGTTGTATTCCTGTAATTTGTTCCAGTAAAAGTCTTAAATTTGTCCAAAAAGGTTGAATTTTAGAACAAGACCATGTAGAATGTAAAAAAGTACCAGTTTCCTGGTTACATCGGAAACACTGATCAGATAAACTTGAATTTAATTTATTTATTTTTTGTGGTGTAATATATAATTGATGTAGAAAATTATATTGCACCAATCTTAACCGAACATTTATTATATTTGTCATACTATCAAGACATAGTCTTGACCAATTTGTTTCTTCAATTTTAATATTCAAATCACTTTCCCATTTTTGTCTTGACTTATGGACTCCTTGTTTAATTGCCTGTTTTTGAATCAAGTTATACATACAAGATATAAATTTTTTAATGTTTCCTTTTTGAATTAAAATTTCTATTTCATTAGATTTCGGCAATAACATTGTTTGACCTAATTTTTCTCTTATATAAGCCCTTAAGCCTAGATAGTTCTAAGGTAGGGACATATTTGGCACAGCTTTGTGGGCCGAAGGGCCTGTATTGTGCTGTATATTTTCTATGTTTTAAGACAGGAAAGCAGCAGGACTGGGAGCAAGGTCTGAGAAAATAAACTGAATTTATTTTAATGCTAGAAGCCTGACAAGCAGATGAGCTTGGGATGGATTTGTACATGGGACTGGGATATTAGTTATTACAGGACCTGCAGCTCAATGGAACAGATATGATAGAGGTAGGGATAAAGGGGGGGGGGGGGGTTATATTTCTAGTTGTCTAGTGAGGCCAATTTGGTGGAATTTAAAAATAAGTAAACACTGAAGGGATTGTCCTATAATAAACCTCCAAAGTAGTCAGTGAGAATTAGAAAAGAAAATCAAACAGCTCATAGATAACTACAAAATAGAATCAGAATTATTATCACTGGCATGTAACGTGAAATTTGTTAACTTAGCAGCAGCAGTTCAATGCAATACATAATCTAGCAGAGAAAGAATAATAATAAAATTTAAAAAGTCAATAAACAAGTAAATGAATTACATATATTGAATAGATTAAAAACATACAAAAACAGAAACTGTATATTTAAAAAAAAAATGAGGTACTGTCCAAAGATTCAATATTCATTTAGGAATCAGATGGCAGAGGGGAAGAAGGGTTGTAATAGCAGGTGAGTTTTAACCATGTGAACTGGGACTGCCATTGTACTAAAACCTTGGAGTGGGCAGATTTTGCTAATCTATCAGTGTGGTGTCCTGGGGAAGCCTCCTGCAGCAAAATGTAGATTGCCCAAATAAAGGTGGGGGGCACAGTATTGTTTGTAAACGATGCAGGACAAATGACTGAGGTGCTAGTGGGGGAGCAGTTTAGGACCATAGATCATAATTCTTTAAGTTTTAAAAGTGTTATGGAAAAGGACAGGACTGTTCCACAATTTCAAGTCCTAAATTGGAACATTGGAACTTCTTTCCAATACCTCAGAATTAGCTGAGGTTGACTGAGAAGAGGCTGTTTGCAGGTAAAGGGATTTATGGCAATTGGGAGGCTTTAAGGTGTGATAGGGAAAGTTTAGAGACATGTTTCTTGTAGAGTGAAGGGCAAGGCTAGCAGGATTAGAATACTGAGGCTCTTACCGGGGGGAAAAAAGAGATGCATATGTCAGCCAGGATCAGGAGTCTCAGCCTGAAATGTCAAGTGTTTATTCCTCTCCACAGATGCTGCCTGCATTTTGTGTGTTATTCTGGATTTCTAGCATCTGCAGAATCTCTTGTACTTAGGATCAAGAGAATTCCTTGAGTACAAGGGGTGTAGGGGTAGATGAGGGAAAATAGGGATAGCTCTGACAGATAAGGTAAAGGAGAATCTTAAGAGACAAGTATAGAAACAGAAGGGTAACTAGGGAGAGAATAAGTCCCCTTAAGGATTGATATGGTTGTCTGGAACCACAGGAGATGGGCAATATGTTAAATTAATATTTCTCTTCAGTATTTACTTTGAAGAAGGTAATACAAACTTGGTAATTTAGGGATCTTTTGGAATGGATTCACTTTGCAAAAGAGTTAGGGCTGGTGGACTTAAAGGACAAAAAGGTGGATAAATCCCTAGGACATTTTGGGAAGGTAAGAACAAAATCTGCTTGAACCCCGGCAGAGATACTGGTGAAGTACTGGAATACCAACATCGTTCCTTAATTTAAGGGCTGCAAGGACAAACCAAGGAACTATAAGCTCGTGAGGTTAACAGTAATGGGAAAGTTACTGGATGGGATTCTGAGAGAAGATCTACCTACATTTGGAGAGGGAGGACTGATTATCCCTCATCAGCATGGCTGTGTGTGAGAAAAATGATGTCTCATGAATTTGAGTTTCTTTTGAAGATGTAACTAAGACGACTGATAAAGGCAGGATGATAGATGCATGGACTTCAGCAAGGTCTTTGATGAGGTCCTGCATGGTAGGCTGGTCTGGAAGGTTAGACCACAATGGATATAGGGCAAGCTGGTGAACTGGAAACATAATTGCTTTGATGGAAAGAGGTAGAGCATGGTTGTAGAGGATTGTTTTTGCAGATTGAAGGTCTGTGACCAGTGGTGTGACATAGGGATCAATGCTGCAACTGTTCTTGTCCACCATTAAAATGAATGATTTAGATGAAAAGTCTGCAAATTATACCAGATTTGGCACTGTGGTGTAAGATTAATAATCTAGATTAATAATGATCTAGATCAACCGAAAAATGGACAAAGGAATTTAACTTAGACAAGCGAGAAGTTACTGGAGGGTAGGACTTTCATTGTAAATGGTAGACCTAAGTTGTGCTGGCATTGGAGAGGATCCAGAGGTGGTTCATGAAAATTGATTCTGGGAATGAAAAGATTAATGTATGAGGTGCATTTGATGGCTCTGGGCCTGTACTCACTGGAGTTTATAAGAGAGGGATCTCATGGAAACCTATTGAAAGACACAGGCAGTGGTGGTGGAAAGGTTTCCTGTGGTGGGTGAGACTAGGACTAGAGCGCACAGCCCAGAATAGAGGGATGTTCATTTAGAACAGAGATGATGAGGAATTTCTTTAGTGAGAAGTAGGTGAATCTGGAATTCATTGCCACAGACAGCTGTGGTAGCCACCATTGAGTATACTTAAAGCGGAGGTTGATAGGTTCTTGGTTAGTCAGAGCACCAAAGGTTACAGGGAGAAGGCAGGAAAATGAAGTTGAAGGGGATAATAAATCAGCCATTATGGAACAGCAGAGAAGACTCAATGGGCTGAGTGGCCTAATTCAGCTCCTATGGTCTTACATAGGACCTTGGAGTGTTGTAGTAAACAGGAAACTAGGTATATAATTCTCTGAAAGATGCAATATAGGAAGGCATGGTGATCAAGAAGCTGTATGGCACACTTGCTTTTCTCTCAGGCAGATACAGGAATCAGGCTGTCATGTTACAGGTGTAAAAATTCATTGCTTAAACTGAATTTTAGTTCTAGGAGGATGTGGCAAAGCTGGAAGGAAGATTCACAAGGATGTTACCAGGACTGTTTTCCCTGAAGTGAAGGAGGCTGAGGGTGAAGATAAGGTGAATGGTCACAGTCCTTTTTTCCAGGTAGGGGAGTTTAGAGGGCATAGGGCTTAAAGTGACAAAGGAAAGAATGAGGACCTGAGTAGCAACTTCCCAACGCAGAGTGGGCATACAGAGATGTTTCAGTAACATTTATACAGAATTTGGACATGGATAGGAAAGGTTTAGAGGGATATGGGCCAAATGTAATCAGTTCATGCAGGCACCTTGGTTGGCATGGACATGTTGAGCTGAAGAGCCCGTTTCTGTGGTGCATATCTCAATGAATCAATGAAAGCCTGGGTGGGCGGGCAGTACCGGAGGGAGACAGTGCTGGTTCCATGGGGTGGGCGTAGCGGGAATGGGAACTGAGGCCACACGCTCACCTTGCCATGGATCAGCTCTACGATGGCAGTCTGCCGTACATTACCCACGTGCACTGTCACCTGGAAGCCCTTGCGGAAGGTCTTTGCATGGAACAGCAAAACAATCTCAGATTCGAAGAAGGAGCTGACAGTTGGCTGCATCTCCAGGCTCACCATTACCATGCCCTGAAAAAGAGTTCAGCACATCCTGCTTATCAGCTTTATACTCTAGGCTATGGGTACACGCTGGGTCCTTACCCATCCATCCACCCCTGCCCCTCAATTTTCCTCCCTTACCCATTCCCATCCACTCTGCAACCCTGCACCAGGATCTTCTCCCAGCTGCCTGTGAGTCTGTTACTCACAACAGTGAACAATGATTGGTACACCACTGCACCAGTGTTACCTGTCTCAAGCCTACACGTGTTGAAGGAGACACCCACCTTCCGCAGCAGAGCCCGGTCGAAGTTGCCCAGAGCCAGGGTGGCTGCCTGCCCTGCCCTCAGCACACGGCAGGCTGACCGGTTTCGCTGGATGCTGCACACTTTCAGTGGGAGGAACTGCCCGTTGTCTGTGGGGCCAACCACCAACTGCTCACCCTCTCTGCAGATGCCGCTGTGGAATAGACCACAATCAGACTTATTCACCTTAATGAAAGCAGTCCCTATACAAACCATCAGTAAGAAATTAATCACTCTATCCCAAACACTCCAAATCAGTCCCACTTTCAGCTTCACTGGGAGTCGCAACACAGGAGGCAGACTCTGCCCATGGTCAACTCCAATCAGATTTACCTTCATTCTGGCAACCAGCGATTTCCCATGAGCCTACCTCACTTTCCTGATTTCCTTTACAAGTAGCAGCCAACACTCTTAATACTCCGGACACACCCCCACTGTATATTGACCCTTAGTGTAGATAACTTGCAAAAGGATTAAGGGATGCTGATGGGCATCTTGGAGGGAGTGGGACCAATGGGACTGCTCTTCTGGAAGGCAGCATGGACCTGTTGGATACTATCACTTCCTCGCATGGCACTGATTTGATGAGTCAGCTGAAGGATTGGGAGATGTTAGGCAAATCAGATACATCAGAGGCTCTGAGGGAAGAGGGGTGGGTCAAACACCAAAGTTGACCAACCAAAACAAGTATTTTCTATGCAGGGAGGCTGGTCTGGAGTTCACTCTCAGGGGAAGACAAATTCAATGGCAGTGTTCATGAGGGAACTGGACAAATGCTGAAGGGAGAGAACATGTGGACTGTGGGGGGATTAATGATACAGAGTCAATGCCCCAAATGGCCTCTTTCTGTGCTGTCCCAGAGTCAGATAGAGAATCCTGTCAGCCTCACTCACCCACCCTGCTCCCTACCATATGGACATTCCTGCATTTTGTTACTAAATTCACTTCTAACCGAGGCAGTGATAATCCAGCATTGCAGAAAGTTGTTTCTGTGGTTCTTTCACACAGAAACACAGGAGAACGACCACAGTAGGAAGGAAGGCCACCGAGACACATTGTTGTTCTTACCTGTACAGGGTGCCACCAACAACTGTGCCCACGTCAGGGACAGAATAGATTTCATCTACCTGTAAAAACCAGGAACAATGAATAATTAGACTAAATCCACTCATCCAGTCTGTCTATACACCCCCCCACCATGTCACCTTTCCCAGCCCTCAGACACGTCCCTCTACTCGCCTGCTAGGCTTTCCCTCCCCCCCCAGAGCTACTGAGGAGACTGTTATAAAAAGCCAGAGGGAGGGGACCTGAGCTCTCTAGTGGAATGGTCACATCCTTTGTGTTGTGAACAAGAGCAGTGCTGAGGGCCACAGAAGCCATAGTCATTCAATGTCTGTAGTGAGATGCTGAAGATGTTCTATAGGTCAGTTGTGGAGAGCGCCCTCTTCTTTGTGGTGGCGTGTTGGGGAGGAAGCATTAAGAAGAGGGACGCCTCACGTCTTAATAAGCTGGTAAGGAAGGCGGGCTCTGTCGTGGGCAAAGTACTGGAGAGTTTAACATCGGTAGCTGAGCAAAGGGCGCTGAGTAGGCTACGGTCAATTATGGATAACTCTGAACATCCTCTACATAGCACCATCCAGAGACAGAGAAGCAGTTTCAGTGACAGGTTACTATCGATGCAATGCTCCTCAGACAGGATGAAGAGGTCAATACTCCCCAATGCCATTAGGCTTTACAATTCTACCGCCAGGACTTAAGAACTTTTTAAAAGCTATTATTAATGCTTTTTGAGACGGTGATTTAGATGCATATCATATTTTTTTACTGAGTTAAGTATTGTATGTAATTAGTTTTGCTTCAACAAGTGTATGGGACATTGGAAAAAAGTTGAATTTCCCCATGGGGATGAATAAAGTATCTATCTATCTATCTATCTATCAAAAGCAGAATTTTGTACAGGAATCTTCAGCAGAAAAAGCCAAATAGGAATATAATCTAGATTCACATATCAGCAAAGGGGAGGGCTATGTGTGGGCACCAGAGGAAAGGCATGTTGGTCCCACAACATCCTGGCATATGGTGCCAAAGGAGTGCTGCACTGCTGTAGGGGCATCTTTGGATTGAAACAGAGCCTTGTCCCCTTTCAGCTATACCTTCTGGTAATTTCAAAAATCAATTGACACTGATTGGGAACAACCTGGCCATTTTCACACTGCTTGTCTTTAACCTGCTCTGTTCCCTCCATTACCAAGGATGTATAAACACAATCCCTGTCCTTTGCCGAGGCCACAGAACAGAGTGATCAACTCTGGTCTTTCGCTTTACCTGAAACTCAGTCAGCTGCTGCATGAGCTCCTCCTGCTCCTTACTGTTGGTCAGTGGAGGCAGCACATTGAGGAAAACCTTGAGCAGGTCCAAGTTTACCCCGTTCACACTGGACAGTGTGAAGATTGGAGTGATGCTAAATAGAACAAACAGGGACATTACCACACATGCTGTATTCCTGTCAGTGCTTCCCTGGCCTCTCATGTCACCACAGCTCACCAGCATTTATGGAGTAACAGCCTAGCTGGTACTCACCCAATTACTGCTCATCCTGCCTCAGTTGAGAAACTAGGATGGCCAGGAACCTCCTGAGGAAATAGGGATGTAGTTGGGCACACCACGTACAGACTTGGCTCTGCCCTTTACCCAGGTCCACTCTGTATCATGCCAACAGAAGCAACAGGCATTGTGTGCATGGGATGCAAGGTAGAGTCATGGGCCAGGGCAGAGGGGTGCTACACCACACGCACATGCTCTTTGAGAGCATGAATAGGCATGCCCTACCCCCAGTCATTCACACATCTGTCTGTGCATACCAGTCCCCCCATTTCCATTCCAACCGTGACCACACCTTATCCATCCACTGACAGAGCCACAGAACCAGTGTCAAGCCAATTAGCACTTACCACTAATTAGCTTGGAGTGAAATGTTTCTGGTTGATATGAAGAGATGGACCTGGAATCATAGCAGGCTGGGCAAGGAAAGCATTTCCCCTGATTATATCTAAGAACTACATGGGCTCATACAACTCTGCAGTAGTTTCATCATCACTAGAGACTAAAGTTTTACTGCAAAGTTAATTGCATTCCCTTGATGGAATCTCCTCAGCTGATGTGCTGTAGTTAAACTTTGCATCTCCAGTCCATCCTCTGAAGTACTGGTGGTGACTCCACCAGATGCAGATGGAATTTGCAGGCCCATCAGCCCATCTACTCTGTGCCACCTCATGTCCTGGAACAACCAGTGGTCATGAGGAGCACTGTAGAAATGCATGGCTGCCCCTTTCCCCTTCCTTGCCCCCAAGCTCGTCTAGTGTCCCCTGAGATACATTAACACCTTCTCATGAGGCAGCTCCATGTCCGAGTTTGTGAATGGATTTAATGGCCTTCTATTTATATTCCACATAATTGTAGTCCTCCTAACCATGAAACTCCTCCATCTCCAGCTCCTTGTAGCTTGGTCAGCCACATGCCCACAGATAGCTGTTTATGATCTCCAGTACCTCACGAGAAGACTACAGTGAGTGATTAATGAGCATAGACTCACACATTGAGTCTAGTGCCGGATAGGCTTGTAAATGCCAGGGAACAGACTGACATGTTACCTGGGTGACTGGGCAAACTGCTGGGCAGCCGTTACTGCATCATCGCTGTTCGACACCAGCAGCGGCACCTTGTTACATCCTGGCTGCTTCAGGACCACCTCCAGCTGCCTGACGGTGCGGTCGATGGTGCTCTTGGTGCACAGGTCCACTTTACTGATCACAATGAAGAAGGGCACCTTGAGGGCCATGGCCAAGCCTAGGTGCTCCCGGGTGGTTCCAGCTACAGGGACAACAGATAGCAGAAGATCACACAACCAGCAAGCAGAAGTCACAGAGTTATTGTCTAGTTAGTCAAAAGGTAGACCCTTTCACCTGTGACTGAGCTAGAATGGAGGATGAGGGGTCGGGGTGGCCAGACAGCAGAGAACTCATCAGAGGAGGTTCACGAGAATGATTCCGGGAATGGCAGGTTTATCTTATGAGAAGCTCTTGGTCTTCAGTACTTTCAGCAAGATGTCGACACAACTGTTCGCAGCAGCTTCTATGGGGTCAACAAAAGGTCCTCTCATTCTACTTAAACTTGCATCTAATGACAGCAAGATCCTGTTGTACGAGGGGTGATGATAACTTCATGGCCTAAGGTAGAAGGAGATGAATTATACAGCTCTCGTTACATGCACATGCAGTTCAACTCTGACTGATCATGCAGAATGTTTGAAGTTAATAACTCATCTCCTTCTACCTTAGGCCACAAACTTATCAATAACCCCTCGTACGTTAAGAACTCAAAGTACTATAGGTCTACACCATCAGTGAGTTGCTGGCTGGTGGAAATAACGAAGGAGCTGTGCAACGTGCTGCTGCCTGAGTCGATGGAGGCTGACAGTCAATTAGTGAGTGGCCACTACGGTTGCTTTTCTCATGATCACAAGACCCCTTTGGGCAGTGTTAATTTGGTACTCAGCAAGTTTGATTCACTGATTTATTGGATGCTAGTAGGGGCAGATAGAGGGGGCCTAGTCCTCAGTTGTAGTGAGGATTAGGCTTGAAGCCGCACAGCCAGAGTGAGTGGATGAAGCCATTGAGTTTCAGCAGGGGTGGTATGGCGCAGTGTCCAGAAAGGAGTCGGAACTGCCCACCCAGGTCTTCACTTAGCAAGAGACAAGCTCTGCTGTGGCCAGCTGCAGATTTTTTAGTGGCACTCAATGGATTCTGGCCTCAAGCTGCGGGATTGCTTGCTTTTCAGCTGCCGGAGAGGCGTCCAAGCCATCGCACCCACCAGGGGTATATCTGCATCATTATACTTTTACTGATATTCTATATGGGCTTGTTGGCTGTAGGCATCAAGCTGTGGCGCTGGGTAGGGAGGGGGGAGGTGGGTCATGGTCTTGGGACTCTTATTACATGATTGTGATCTTGTCTATGTTTACTGTGTGTGACTGGTGGTAAAGTGTCTTTGTACCTTGACTCCATAGTAACGCTGTCTCATTTGGCTGTAGTCATGTATGGTTAAATGACAATTAAACTTGAATTGAATGTAGTCACTGAAATTTAGAAGAAAGGGGGATCTCACTGAAACCTATCAAATTATTTCTTCAGCGGTTTGAACGGGGCACGACTGCGCAAGCACGTGGAGGTCAGCCAGTGAGAACAGTGGGAAGAGTTTAAAAAGACAGATTTACAGAGCAGGCATCAGAGTAGGTAGGCTTTGGCTCAATGGGGCTTCAGCGATAAGGGGTCGAGGCCAGGTAGGTTATCTGTTTAAAATAAAGGCAGAAAGTATGTGTGTGAGGCCGGTTTTCTGTGCTTGGTGTCAGATGTAGGAGGTCCTGGAGACTCCCGGCCTCCCGGACGACCACATCTGCACCAGGTGCGTCGAGCTGCAGATCCTCAGAGACCGCATTAGGGAAGTGGAGCTGCAGCTCGATGACCTTCATCTGGTCAGGGAGAGTGAGAAGGTGATAGAGAGAAGCTTTAGGCAGGTAGTCACCCTGGGACCACAGGAGACAGAGAAGTGGGTAACAGGAGAGGGAAGGGCATGAAGCAGGTGCTAGAGAGTACCCCAGTGGCTGTCCCCCTTAACAATAAGTATTCTTGTTTGAATACTGTTGGGGGAGACAGCCTACCTGGGGGAACCAACAGTGGCCGCACCTCTGGCACAGAGACTGGCCCTGTGGCTCAGAGGGGTAGAGAAAGGAAGAGGATGGCAGCAGTGATAGGGGACTCTATAGTTAGGGAGTCAGATAGGCAATTCTGTGGACACAGGAAAGAAACACGCATGGTAGTTTGCCTCCCATGTGCCAGGGTCCGGGATGTTTCTGATCGCGTCCACGATATCTTGAAGGGAAGGAGAACAGTCAGAGGTTGTGGTACATATTGGTACCAACGACATAGGTAGGAAAAGGGAGGAGATCCTGAAAACAGACTCCAAGGAATTAGGAAGGAAGTTGAGAAGCAGGTAGACTACAAAGGTAGTCATCTTGGGGTTACTGCCTGTGCCACGCAACAGTGAGTATAGGAATAGAGTGAGGTGGAGGATAAACGTGTAGCTGAGGCATTGGAGCAGGGGGCAGGGATTCAGATTTCTAGATCATTGGGGCCTGTTCTGGGGCAGGTGTGACCTATACAAAAAGGACGGGTTGCACTTGAATCCGAGGGGGACCAATATCCTGGTGGGAAGTTTTGTTAAGACTATTGGGCAGAGTTTAAACTAGAATTGCTGGGAGTGGGAACCAAACTGAAGAGACAGAGGAAAAGGAGGTTGGCTCACAAATAGAGAAAGCTTGGAGACAGTGCAAAAGGGAGGATAGGTAGCTGATAGAGAAGGGACGCGCTCAGACCGATGGTTTGAGATGTGCCTATTTTAATGCGAGGAGTATTATAAACAAAGCGGATGAGCATAGAGTGTGGATCAGCACTTGAAGCTACGATGTTGTGGCTGTTACAGAGACTTGGATGGTACAGGGGCAGGAATGGCTACTTCAAGTGCCAGGCTTTAGATGTTTCAGAAAGGACAGAGAGGGCGGCAAAAAAGGTGGGGACGTGGCACTGTTGATCAGGGATAGTGTCACGGCTGCAGAAAAGGAGGAAATCATGTAGGGGTTGTCTATGGTGTCTCTGTGGGTGGAAGTTAGGAACAGGAAGGGGTCAATAACTCTACTGGGTGTTTTTTTATAGACCACCCAACAGTAACAGGGACATCAAGGAGCAGATAGGGAGACAGATTCCGGAAAGGAGTAATAATAACAGGGTTGTTGTGATGGGAGATTTTAATTTCTCAAATATTGATTGGCAATTCCTTAGAGTGAGGGGTGTAGATGGGGTGGAGTTTGTTAGGTGTGTTCAATAAGGTTTCTTGACACAATATGTAGATAAGCCTACAAGAGGAGAGGCTACACTTGATCTGGTATTGGGAAATGAACCTGGTCAGGTGTCAGGTCTCTCAGTGGGAGAGCATTTTGGAGACAGTGATCACAATTCTATCTCTTTTACCATAGCATTGGAGAGGGATGGGAACAGACAAGTTAGGGAAACATTTAATTGGAGTAAGGGGAAATATGAGGCTATCAGGCAGGAACTTGGAAGCATAAATTGGAAACAGATACTCTCAGGGAAACATACGGAAGAAATGTGGCAAATATTCATGGGATATTTGTGTGGGGTTCTGCGTAGGTATGTTCCAATGAGACGGAAAGGATGTTAGGGTACAGGAACCATGGTGTACAAAGGCTGTTGTAAATCTAGTCAAGAAGAGCTTACGAAAGGTTCAAAAAACTAGGTAATGATAGGAATCTAGATTATAAGGCTAGCAGGAAAGAGCTTAAGAATGAAATTAGGAGAGCCAGAAGGGGCCATGAGGGCAGACAGGATTAAGGAAAACCCCAAGGCATTCTACAAGTACGTATAGAGCAAGAGGACAAGACGTGAGAGAATAGGACCAATCAAGTGTGACAGTGGAAAAGTGTGTATGGAACCAGAGGAAATAGTGGAGGTACTTAATGAATACTTTGCTTCAGTATTCACTATGGAAAAGGATCTTGTCGATTGTAGGGATGACTTACAGCAGACTGAAAAGCTTGAGCATGTAGATATTAAGAAGGAGGATGTGCTGGAACTTTTGGAAAGCATCAAGTTGGGTAAGTCACCTGGACTGGACAAGATGTACCCCAGGCTACGGTGGGAGGCGAGGGAGGAGATTGCTGAGGCTCTGGCGATGATCTTTGCATCATCAATGGGGACAGGAGAGGTTCCAGTGGATTGGAGGGTTGCGGAAGTTGTTCCCTTATTCAAGAAAGGGAGTAGAGATAGCCCAGGAAATTATAGACCAGTGAGTCTTACTTCAGTGGTTGGTAAGCTGATGGAGAAGATCCTGAGAGGCAGGATTTATGAACATTTGGAGAGGCATAATGATTAAGAATAGTCAACATGGCTTTGTCAAGGTCAGATTGTGCCTTACGAGCCTGATTGAATTTTTTGAGGATGTGACTAAACACATTGATGAAGATAAGAGCCGTAGATGTAGTGTATATGGATTTTAGCAAGGCAATTGATAAGGTACCCCATGCAAGGCTTATTGAGAAAGTAAGGAGGCATGGGATCCAAGGGACATTGCTTTGTGGATCCAGAACTGGCTTGCCCACAGAAGGTAAAAAGTGGTTGTAGACGGGTCATATTCTGCATGGAGGCCAGTGACCAGTGGTGTGCCTCAGGGATCTTTCTGGGACCCCTACTCTTTGTGATTTTTATAAATGACCTGGATGAGGAAGTGGAGGGATGGGTTAGTAAGTTTGCTGATGACACAAAGATTGGAGGTGTTGTGGATAGTGTGGAGGGCTGTCAGAGGTTACAACGGGACATTGAAAGGATGTAAAACTGGGCTGAGAAGTGGCAGATGGAGTTCAACCCAGATAAGTGTGAAGTGGTTCATTTTGGTAGGACAAATATGATGGCAGGATATAGTATTAATGGTAAGACTCTTGGCAGTGTGGAGGATCAGAGGGATCTTGGGGTCTGAGTTCATAGGACACTCAAAGCTGCTATGCAGGTGACTCTGTGATTAAGAAGGCATACGGTGCATTGGCCTTCATCAATCGCGGGATTGAGTTTAACAGCTGAGAGGTAATGCTGCAGCTATATAGGACCTGGTCAGACCCCACTTGGAGTACTGTGCTCAGTTCTGGTCGCCTCACTGCATGAAGAATGTGGAAACCATAGAAGGGGTGCAGAGGAGATTTACAAGGATGTTGCCTGGATTGGGGAGCATGCCTTATGAGAATAGGTTGAGTGAACACTGCCTTTTCTCCTTGAGCGACAGAGGATGAAAGGTGACCTGATGGAGATGTACAAGATAATGAGAGGCATAGATCGTGTGGATAGTCAGAAGCTTTTCCCCAGGGCTGAAATGGCTAGACGAGAAGGCAAAGTTTTAAGGTGCTTGGAAGTAGGTACAGCGGAGATGTCAGGGGTAAGTTTTTTTATGCAGAGAGTGGTGAGTGTGTGGAATGGGCTGCTGGCGGCGGTGTTGGAGGCCGAAACGATAGGGTCTTTTAAGAGACTCCTGGATGGCTACATGGAGCTTAGAAAATTAGAGGGCTATGGGTAAAGCCTAGGTAGTTCTAAGGTAGGGACATGTTTGGCACAGCTTTGTGGGCTAAAGGGCCTAAATTGTGGGGTAGGTTTTCTAAGTTTCAAATGTTAAAAGGCCTAGAGCAGATGTGGAGAGGACGTTGCCATGATGGGGAAGTCTAGAATCTGATTGCACAGCCACAGATTAGAAGGATGTCCATTTAAAACAGAGATGAGGAGGAATTTCTTTAGCCAAGGGGTGGTGAATCTGTGGAATTCATTGCCGCAGGCGGCTATGAAGGTCTGGTCATCGGGGGTATTTAAGGCAGAGGTTGATAGCTTCTTGATCAATCAGGGCGTGAAAGATTACAGGGAGAAGGCAGAAGAATGGGGTTGAGTGTGAAATGGCAGAAGACTTGATGGGCCAAATGGCCGAATTCTGCTCTTATGTCTTATGGAAACACTTCCCCTTTACGAAGGTGCACAGGTTTAGATGGAAATAGGGGTTAAAGGGTTGGTGCTTAGAAGAAATGATGAAGCCACAGACTCCCACAAACATTTAAGTTTGTACCTAGAAGTTCACTGGAATCATCCAAGGCCTAAAAGTCTACAAAGGCTGGTAAACAAAATGACATAGATGTGAATGCAATAATCAGCACGGATACGGTAGGCCAAAGGGCCAGTTTCTGTGCTGTGAGATTCTATGACAGAAAGCTGGCAAGTTTCATCTGCTTTTGGGGTAAGCTGATAAGAGTTTCAGCTTACTGTAGTTTAGACTCTTATCAGCAGCCCATGTCTGGCCCAATCTCTAGAGACATTCCACCACGCAGTCTGCTTGCTAGAGTTACAGGGAGAACACATTTACAAACATGGGTCCTAAACACTGTGGTGGGAAGAAGCGATTCTGCTCTCTGACTGCCTGGTAGCTCTGTGCAGAGGATCCCAGGGACAAGTGATAGGTCTGGTTCTGGGAGAGCCCAAAGCAGCTCCCTCTACCACTTTATATCTGAAGTTATTTCCATTGGCTGCGTCCTCATCCAGAGGCTTGTACACAAAGCACAGGGGCTGTTTGACATAAGGGTCATCACAAATCAACACTTCCCAAAAGGGTTCAGCAGACAAGGATCAGAAGCCAGTGATCACTTCATGTGCCATTCAGGGCCCAGCAATACCTCCATTCCCTCCCCCCACACCAGCACATATTTAAAAAACATACCTATGCCAGTGTTGGCACTGACGACAAGCATGGCAAAGTCTGGGCAATAACTGGTCAGGCCAAAGATGGTAGTCTTTAGGTACTTGTGGTGCCCTGCCAGATCAATGAAGGTGATCATCTTGGAGGCACTTTCACAGATGACCTCTGCTGTCCGTGAACCACTGTAATTTACCACCTTCGGGAGAAGGACAGCAGCATATTAGACCACAGAGAGGTTAGCCTGAGCCTGACCCAGTGGGCCAAAAGGAGCACCAGAGACCTAAAAATCTAGTCTATGCATTGTGAACTGGGAATGAAGTCCCATCCTCTATCCAGCCAGCGCTGGTGTGACACTCATTGCCACGTAGAGAAGAGTGGTGGAAGCAGACACTCCCACCACATTGTAGTAGTGTCTAGAGGAGCACCTGAGGCAGAGACCAAGTGCTGGTAAATGGGATTAGTGTAGTTTGGACTTGTCGGCATGGGTATGGTGAGCCATTTTTTGTACTGGATGACTTTGAGCTTGGACGAAAAAAACACTTGGAAAAGTACATGGATAGGAAAGCTTTTGGGAATAACCGATGTAGACAATTTAATTGGGCCGAATGGTCTTTTTCTGTGCTCCATGACACTGAGCAGCAGCAACCTAGCACAGGCCAATGACATACTGGAGGCCATTCAGTACACTGTCCCTAGTCTTCCCCTTCAGTCAGTGTGGATGGAACATTTCGAGGAGATGGGACTACACTGAGCAGACAGATAGCATTTGCCTTGTGTCCACATTCTTCCCTGGGACTTTTTTTTAGGGGATACCTCTTCAACCTTAACTTTCTGCCATCCAAACCCAGTATTGGAAGGATATTAGTATGGCTGTCCCATAAACCTACCCCAGCCTTACCCTTCCCCACAGACCTTGGCAGGATGGTTAATCCCAGCATTTCTGGCACTGCCCTGCTCCACTCCAAATCAGATAATCCCATATCAGGCCAGGGAGGCAGGGGAATCTGTAGGATCGTAGATCACAACTGTACCTCTCCTTTGCTGTTGAATCCCAGGATTTCAAAGCTTATGCTGGAAGTTCGCCCTGACTGGATTTCATGTAGGTGCCTGAAGAGGTTGAGTCGTGCTCTACCACGCCCATTGTCCAACTCGCCCTGTGTTAGGACTCCCAACAGAGTTGACTTCCCAGAGTCCGCGTTCCCGAGAACTGCCACTCGCAGGTCGAGGAACTGCAGGAGGAGAGAGCACAGATTATACCTCCCTGTTCTTGCACAGCCATGTACCAACTGCTCGCCCAAGGTATCCCCTTCCTCCCACCGCTTCACCTGAATGCAACATCATAATCTTCATTCACACCATTCAACCCACCACAACTGTACCAGCTCTGAAGGCCCGTTAAATCCACAGTTACAGTGTGGTGGGAAAGTCCTTGACTAATAATCCAGAGCATTTGACAGTCCAATCACCCTTGCTCCACCTTTGTCACAGGATACAGCTAGGCACTGGAAGCTTCAGCATATTACATATTACCCCACAGCTTATGAGTCATCGCCAATGGATAACATCTGACTTGCCAGTCTGGGGACACTCGGGACTTCAGTGATATACCCCATCAGTGAGACCACAAGACAGAGGAGCAGAATTAGGCCATTTGGCCCATCGAGTCTGCTCTGCTACTCAATCACAGCTGATCCTTTTTCTCCCCCTCCTCAGCCCCACTCAATAGACAGTAGGTGCAGGAGTAGGCCATTCAGCCCTTCTAGCCAGCACCACCATTCACTGTGATCATGGCTGATCATACACAATCAGTACCCCATTCCTGCCCTCTCCCCATATCCCTTGACCCCACTATCTATAAGAGCTCTATCTAACTCTCTCTTGAATGCATCCAGAGACTTGACCTCCACTGCCTTCTGGGGCAGAGCATTCCACATATCCACCACTCTCTGGGTGAAAAAGTTTTTCCGCATCTCTGTTCTAAATGGCCTACCCCTTATTCTTAAACTGTGGCCTCTAGTTCTGGACTCACCCATCAGCGGGAACATGCTTCCTGCCTCCAGCGTGTCCAATCCCTTAATAATCTTATATGTTTCAATCAGATCCCCTCTCATCCTTCTAAATTCCAGTGTATACAAGCCCAGTTGCTCCAATCTTTCAACATATGGCAGTCCTGCCATTCCGGGAATTAACCTTGTGAACCTACGCTGCACTCCCTCAATAGCAAGAATGTCCTTCCTCAAATTTGGAGACCAAAACTGCATACAATACGCCAGGTGGGGTCTCACCAGGGCCCTGTACAGCTGCAGAAGGACCTCTTTACTCCTATACTCAATTCCTCTTGTTATAAAAGCCAGCATGCCATTAGCTTTCTTCACTGCCTGCTGTACCTGCATGCTTGCTTTCATTGACTGATGTACAAGAACACCTAGATCTCGTTGTGCTTCCCCTTTTCCTAACTTGACTCCATTTAGATAGTAACTTGCCTTCCTGTTCTTGCCACCAAAGTGGATAACTTCACATTTATCCACATTAAACTGCATCTGCCATACATTTGCCCACTCACCCAACCTGTCCAAGTCACCCTGCATTCTCATAACATCCTCCTGACATTTCACACTGCCACCCAGCTTTGTGTCATCAGCAAATTTGCTAGCTAATGTTACTTCTAATCCCTTCACCTAAATCATTAATGTATATTGTAAACAGCTACGGTCCCAGCACCAAACCTTGCGGTACCCCACTGGTCACAGCCTGCCATTCCAAAAGGGACCCGTTAACCACTACTCTTTGTTTCCTGTCAGCCAGCCAATTTTCAATCCATGTCAGTACTCTGCCCCCAATACCATGTGCCCTAATTTTGCCCACTAATCTCCTATGTGGGACTTTATCAAAAGCTTTCTGGAAGTCCAGGTACACTACATCCACTGGCTCTCCCTTGTCCATTTTCATAGTTACATCCTCAAAAAACTCCAGAAGATTAGTCAAGCATGATTTTCCCTTTGTAAATCCATGCTGACTCGGACTGATCCTTCTACTGCTATCCAAATGTGTCGTAATTTCCTCTTTTATAATTGACTCCAGCATCTTTCCCACCACTGACGTCAGGCTAACCGGTCTATAATTCCCTGTTTTCTCTCTCCCTCCTTTCTTGAAAAGTGGGACAACATTAGCCACCCTCCAATCAGCAGGAACTGTTCCTGAATCTATAGAACACTGGAAAATGATTACCAATGCGTCCATGATTTCTAGAGCCACCTCTTTAAGTACCCTGGGATGCAGGCCATCAGGTCCCGGGGACTTATCAGCCTTCAGACTCAACAGTCTATCCAACACCGTTTCTTGCCTAATATAAATTTCCTTCAGTTCATCCTTTACCCTAGTTCCTTTGGCCACTATTACATCTGGGAGATTGTTTGTGTCTTCCCTAGTGAAGACAGATCCAAAGTACCTGTTCAACTCGTCTGCCATTTCCTTGTTCCCCATAATAAATTCACCTGTTTCTGTCTTCAATGGCCCAATTTTGGCCTTAACTATTTTTTTGCTATTCACATACCTAAAGAAGCTTTTACTATATATTCTTGGCTAGTTTACCTTCATACCTCATTTTTTCTTGGTGTATTGCCTTTTTTGTTATCTTCTGTTGCTCTTTAAAAGCTTCCCAGTCCTCCAGTTTCCCACTTATCTTTGTTATGTTATACTTCTTCTCTTTTATTTTTATACTGCCCTTTACTTCCTTCATCAGCCAAGGCTGCCCCTTACTCCCCTTAGGATCTTTCTTCCTATTTGGAATGAACCGATCCTGCACCTTCTGCATTATTCCCAGAAATACTTGCCATTTTTGTTCCACTGTCTTCCCTGCTAGGGTATTGTTCCATTGAACTTTGGCCAGCTCCTCCCTCATAGCTCCATAGTTCCCTTTGTTCAACCTTAATACTGACACATCCGATTTTCCCTTCTCCTTCTCAAATTGTAGGTTAAAACATATCATATTATGGTCACTAACTCCTAATGGTTCCTTTATCTCGAGGTCCCTGATCAAATCTGGTTCATTGCACAACACTAAATCTAGAATTGCCTTCTCCCTGGTAGGCTCCAGTACCAGCTGTTCTAAGAATCCATCTCGGAGGCACTCCACAAACTCCCTTTCTTGGGGTCCAGTACCATTCTGATTCTCCCAGTCTACCTGCATGTTGAAATCCCCCATGACAACTGTATCATTACCTTTGCAACATGCCAATTTTAACTCTTCATTCAACTTACACCCTACATCCAGACTGCTGTTTGGGGGCCTGTAGATAACTCCCATTAGGGTCTTTCTACCCTTAGAATTTCTACACTTGATCTTAGCCAAAAGGCCGAGAAGCGATACCCTTAGAATTTCTCCATACTGACTCTACATCCCCTGATTCTATGCCCCCCCTCGCAAGGGTCTGAATATCATTCCTCACCAACAGAGGCACCCCACCCACTCTTCCAGTCAGTCTGTCCTTTCGATAAGATGTATATCCTTGAATGTTCATTTCCCAGGCCCTGACCGCTTGAAGCCATGTCTCTGTTATTCCCACAACAACGTACTTGCCAATTTCTAACTGAGTCTCAAGCTCATCTACTTTATTCCTTCCTTCTCCCTTACTCCCCAGCCTTCTCCCCTTAACCTTTGATACTGTGTCCAATCAAGAACCTATCAAGCTTTGCTTTGAATACACCCAATGACCTGGCCTCCACAGCTGCCTATGGTAATAAATTCCACAAATTCACTACCCTCTGGCTAAAGAAATTTTTCTGCATCTGTTTTAAATGGACACTCTGCTATCCTGAGGCTGTGCCCTCTTGTCCTACACTCCGCCACTACAGGAAACATCCAGGCCTTTCAACATTTGAAAGGTTTCAATAAGATTCTTCCAAATTCTACTGAGTACAGACCCAGAGCCATCAAATTTTCCCTGTACGATAACCCTTTCATTCCTGAGATCATCCTTGTGAACCTCCTCTGAAACCTTTTCAATGACAGCACATCTTTTCTTAGATAAGGAGCCCAAAACTGTTCACAATACTGAAGGCGAGACCTCTCCAATGCCTTATAAAGCCTCAGCATCACATCCCTGCTCTTGAATTCTAAACCACTTGAAATGAGTGCTAACATTACAATTGCCTTCCTCACCAACTCTACCTGCAAGTTAACATCTAGTGGGTGACAGAATGCCTAGGGAACAACAAGGTTCTTCACACTCTTAGACAAATTACAACACTGTCCCCAGTGAGCAGTGGCTGACACCATGTTTCAGTGGTATCTGGGAGAACGAGGGGACCAGTTCTGGCCTGTACCTGCTGATCATCAGGAACTTTCCGAATCAACACTTCGGCTATCCGCCTGGGCGAGTCCAAGTCGTATGCCACGTTGCATTCCCGCAGGATCGTGATGTCAGCTCCAACCCTGTGCACAAAACAAGCACAGCTTAGCGGCCAGCAAATGCACAGACCCTGGACTCAGCCAACACGGAGGCAGACACAGAGCTCTGATGTGGACTCACGTGCACCAAGACGGGATCCCAGTACCCTCCCCTGCTCGATCAAGATTACAAACAAAATTACTTCTCTGCCATCTTGCGCAGGGTCTTGAGCGAAGCCTTTAGCTCATCTTCAGAGAGCCCCACCAACAGACCATTGTCTTCCACCCCGATCTGATAAACAGCCTCACCACGGCCCTCCTGAAGGCGCCACTTCATCTGTGTGACCAAGTGCTCGAAGCGGTACTGTGAGGGGTTGACTAACTTCAGCTGAGGATACAAAGCAAGAGTTACTAGACAATCAGAAGCATCTGAAGGGACACAAGCAGCTGGTTGCCATAGTTTCTGCACTCCACTCTGCCCTGTTCCATGTGGAAAATAGTGCCTCCCGCACCAGGATGCTATTTATCAGCTTCAGCTCAGTGTTTAATACAATCACCTATCAGAAGCTGATGGGTAAACTATCCTCACTGGGTCTCAACACCCCTCTGTAACTGGATCTTGGGACCTCTCGACAGAAAGGCCATCTCATTGTGAGCACCAGCACCACCAGGGATACGCTGCTGATGTGTGACTGCACTGCTACTGAATCATCAAGCTTTCCGAAGACAACAGTTGCTGGCTTCATCAATAACAACGAGATGGCACACAGAGATGCTTTAGGATGGTGCAGGCTAATCACTCCTTACTGCACATACGCAGCTCATTCGTAAAGAGAAGAGCATTAAGTTTCTGGGAATGCACAGTCTCATCTGGCTCCTCAACACCATCTCTTTGATCAAGAAAGCACAGCAGCATCTCCAGTTCCTGAGATTAAGGTGAGTGAGGCTCCGCCGCCCCCATTATAATCAATTTTTACAGGAGCACCATCAAGTGTCCTGAACAGCTACATCACTATCTGATAAGGGAACTGTAAAGCATCGGACTGCAAATCCCTACAAAGGACTGCAAGGACTGCTGAGTGGATCATTAGAGTCTCTTTTCCATCTAGAGATATTGATCAGGAGTGCTGATTGTTCATTGTTGATTGGATGGGAGGGAGCACTGACAATTCAGAGCCCTTAGAATTGTCAATGATCCTTCCCATCTGTCCAACAATCTCTTTAACCTCTTATCATCAGCAGGGAGGTACCATAGGATGGGTAACAGCTTCTTCCCCCAGGCTGTATGGTTACTGAACTCCCTGCCACCACTCAGGTCTCATCACACATGAACCGCCAGTAGGATTATACAGTACTGTTTACTTTTTAACTTGTGCCGCAAATACACCTTAGTACTTGTGAATTTACTAGTGGTAATATTACTGTTTTATGTTTGTGTATTATTTGCACTGTGTTGTGCATCTGGTCTGGAGGAATGTGTACAGCAATAAACTTGAACTTGATTCATCCCCAAGTCAGCAGCAAGGCCCCCCCACCATCTCCTGACCAACATACCCTCTGTCTACCTCCATGAAAGTCATCCAAATCAAAAAGCACACACACCATATAGGCTGCTCTTGGCCCTAAATGGCTGAACCCTTGTTTGCAGAGTCAGCTGGGCCTTGAGAAGACATTCAGAGAAATATCAACTCTGCATCAAGACCCATAAGAATTGCTTGAAAGGGATCATAGCAGTGCATTACCAAACATATCAACTAGTGTCCGAACACTCAGCCCCAGAAGTGGAGACTCCTGTCCAACTCACCTTGTACTCAATGTTTCCTTCTTCTGCCTGTAAAGGAAAAGTATTAATATTATCACACACAGCACTGACATCCCATCAAAATCCCCCCTGTACAGACATTGCCAAGAACCGGCATATAGCAGTGAAATAGATGGGCTGGTTGAGTGGTGTCACAACTGCACTCAATGTCAGCAAGACCAAGGATTTGATTGTAGACTTCAGGAAAGGGAAGGGAACTTATGAAGACATACCAAATCTTATTATGTGGTCTGCAGTGGAAGGGGTGAGCAGCTTCAATTTCCTGGGCATCAACATTGTAGAGGATTCATCCTGGGCCCCAACAAAAACGACACACCAGTGGCTATACTTCATTAGGAGTCTGAGATGAATCTAGCAACTTTCTACAGATGTACAGTGGCGAGCATTCTGACTGGCTGCATCACCACTGGCATGGAGACTCCAATGTGGCAGGATCAAGGCTGCAGAGGGTGGTAGAGTCAGTTAGCTCCATCACGGGCACAGCCTCCCCACTATCAAGGACATCTCCAAAAGGAAGTACCTCAAGGTGACATCCATTAACGAGCCTCATCACCTGGGACATGCCTTATTATTACCATCAGGAACCTGAAAACCCACACTCAGCCTTTGAGGAACAGCTTCATCCCCTCTGCCATCAGATTTTGGAATAGTCCATGAGCACCTCCTCACTGTTTCACTATCACACTTTTTATATTATGACCTAATAATTCTTTATACCTTGCATTGTACTGTTACCACAAAACAACAAATTTCACAACAGTGATAATAAACCTGATTCTGATAATAGCTACTTCCACAAAACAGTACTAACACATCTGTACTACACAGTTAAGACTGGCACTTGATTCTTTGAGTGTGTAAATTTAAAGGCTTACTGTAGAATATTCAAAGGGATTATTGTGTTTTTGGCACTTTGACCCTTAAGTAATGCTGTTTCATTTCATGGATCTTCATGTATGGCTGAATGACTTATAAACTTTTTTTTAATACATTTTTTTAATTGAATTTTCGAATTTTCAAATAGGTTACAGAAAGAAAAAAAATTAACAACCCTTCCCCCCTCCCCCCTAACATATCCCTATAGAAAAAAAAGAGAAGAAAAAAGAAAGAAAGAATGCCTGGATATCGGAAGATCCCCACATGCTCCATGGAGTTCATAATAGCTTTAATATGTATATTTATTTATTTCCCCAGATAACCAATAATTTTATCTTTGGAGCACCTATATATTTAATCCTATCTTTTGTAAATAAGGGCACCAAATTTTCAGAAATATTTCATATTTATCTCTTAAATTATGTAATTTTTTCAAGTGGAATGCAGCTAAAAATTTCATTCTTCCAACGATCTATACTTAAGTATGAATCCGATTTCCAAGTAACTGCAATAGCCTTTTTGGCTACTGCCAATGCAATTTTTATGAATTCTTTCTGATATTTATTCAATTTGGATTTCGATTTTATCCCTTCAATATCACCTAGTAATAATAATGTTGGATTATGTGCAAGTTGTATTCCAGTAATTTGTTCCAGTAAAACTCTTAAATTTGTCCAAAAAGGTTGAATTTTAAAACAAGATCAAGTAGAGTGTAAAAAAAGTACCAATTTCTTGATTACATCAAAAACATTGATCAGATAAATTTGAGTTTAATCTATTTATTTTTTGTGGTGTAATATATAATTGATGTAAAAAGTTATATTGTACTAATCTTAGTCGAACATTTATTGTATTTGTCATACTGTCCAGACATGATCTTGACCAACTTGTTTCATCAATTTTAATCTTCAAATCAGTTTCCCATTTTTGTCCTGACTTATGAATTCCTTGTTTAATTGCCTGTTTTTGAATCAAATTATACATACCAGAAATATTTTTTTTAATTTTTCCTTTATGAATTAAAGTTTCTATTTCATTAGGTTTCGGCAATAACATTGTTTGACCCAGTTTATCTCTTAAATAAGCCCTTAATTGGAAATAACAGAAAAGAGTGTTATTTGATATTTTGTATTTATTCTTTAATTGGTCAAATGACATTAATATACCTCCTTCAAAACAGTCTCCTATATATCTAATCCCTTTGTGAAACCAATTATATAAAAGTTGATTATCCATTGTAAAAGGAATAAGTTAAAGGTCTCTTTGCTAATAAAGATTTCTTTATCTCATCAACATTTATCTTATTCCATAAATCAATCAAATGTTTTAGTATAAGAGATTCTTTCTTTTCACGTATCCATTTAGATTCCCATTTATATATAAAATCTTCTGGTATATTTTCTCCTATTTTATCTAATTCTATTCTAATCCATGCCAGTTTACCTTCATCAAAAAAAGATGCAATAAATCTAAGTTGATTTGCTTTGTAATAATTCTTAAAATTTGGTAATTGTAACCCTCCTAGGTCAAATTTCCATGTCAATTTTTCCAACGATATTCTTGACATCTTACCTTTCCAAAGGAACTTCCTCACACATTTATTTAACTCTTGAAAAAACTTCTGTGGTAACTGTATTGGTAGTGTTTGGAATAAATATTGTAATCTAGGGAATATATTCATTTTTACAGCATTAGTAGGTAGAGTCAATGTTATTGGTAACATCATCCATTTGTCAAGATCCTCTTGAATTTTTTTCAATAATGGCAAATAATTTAGTTTATATAAATTCTTTATATCATTATCAACTCTTATACCTAAATACTTTATACCATTTATCGGCCATCTAAATTGAGTTATTAATCGACATTGACTATAATCTCCTTCAGTAAGGGGTAGAATTTCACTTTTATCCCAGTTTATTTTGTACCCTGATATTTTCCCATATTCTTCCAATCTAGAAGATAATTTACGCAACAAATGCAATGGGTTAGTTAGATAAATCAGAACATCATCAGCAAATAAATTAATCTTATATTCCTCCTGATTAACTCTGAAACCCATAATATCTGAGTCAGTTCTAATTAATTCAGCTAATGGTTCTATCGGCAACACAAATAAAGCAGGTGATAATGGACAACCTTGTCTAGTTGACCTTGTTAACTGAAATGATGTTGAAATTTGGCCATTTGTCACCACTTTAGCTTTGGGGTTAGTATTTAAGGTTTTAATCCATTTTATAAAAGATACTCCTAATCCATATTTTTCCAATACCTTAAATAAAAAAATCCCATTCCAATCTATCAAATGCTTTTTCTGCATCCAAAGCAACTGCCACACTCATTTCTTCCCTCTTTTGTGCCAAATGAATTATGCTAAGTAACCGAGTTACATTATCTGTCGATTGTCTATTTTTAATAAATCCTGCTTGGTCCATGTGTATTAATTTTGGTAAGTATTTAGATAATCTATTAGATAAAATCTTTGCTATTATTTTATAGTCCATATTCAACAAAGAAATAGGTCTATATGATGTTGGCTTTAAAAGATCTCTGTCTTTTTTTGGCAACACTATTAAAATAGCTGTCGAAAAAGATTCTGGAAGTTTATGCATTCTTTCCGCTTGGTGCATTAGCTCCATAAAAGGAGGAATTAATAAATCTTTAAACTTTTTGTAAAATTCAGGCAGAAAACCATCTTCTCCTGGAGATTTATTACTCTGAAGTGATCCTAGAGCTTCTTCGACCTCTTTTAATTTAAAAGGCACATCTAATCCCTTCTGTTCTTCCAAATTCAATTTTGAGAGAGTTATTTGTGATAAAAACCTTTCTATCTCAACAATATCATTTTATGATTCTGATTGATACAGTTCAGAATAAATTTTTTTTAAAGTTTCATTGATTTCTAAAGGTTTATAAGTAATTTTATTTACACTTGTTCTAATTGCATTTATCGTTTTGGAAGCCTGGTCTGTTTTTAACTGCCAAGCAAGAATCTTGTGTGATCTTTCACCCAGTTCATAATATCTCTGTTTAGTTCTCATCATTGCTTTTTCTGTTTGGTATGTCTGAAGTGTATTATATTGTAGCTTCTTATTAACAAGTTGTCTTTGTTTTTGTTCTGTCATATATCTTTGAGATTCTTTTTCGAATTTTGTAATCTCTTTTTCCAATTGATCTATTTCTACTTTATATTCCTTCTTAATTTTAGAAGTATAACTTATTATCTGGCCTCTCAAATATGCCTTCATCGCTTTTCATAATATAAATTTATCATCAACTGAATGTGAGTTTGTATCTAAAAAAAACTGAATCTGTTTTTTCATAAAATCACAAAAATCTTGACGTTTTAATAAAATTGAATTAAATCTCCATCTGTAAATCGATTCCTTATCGATCATTATCATTGTCATTATCAAGGGGGAATGATCTGACAATATTCTTGTTTTATATTCCATAATTTTCACTCTGTCTTGAATATTCGCTGATAGTAGGAAAAAATCTATCCTTGAATAAGTTTTATGTCTATTTGAATAAAATGAATAATCTCTTTCTCTTGGGTTAATTCTTCTCCATATATCAATCAAATTTAAATCTTTCATCAATGATAAAGTTAATTTTGCTACTTTTGGTTTTGTAACAACCTTTGTTGACCTATCTAAAACTGGGTCTAGACAAAAGTTAAAGTCTCCACCTATTAATATTTTATCGTGTGCGTCAGCCAAATTCAAAAAAACCTCTTGTATAAATTTTACATCATTTTCATTTGGTGCATAAATATTCATAAGAGTCCATAGTTCTGAAAAGATTTGACAATGTATAATTACATATCTTCCCGCAGAATCAATACATTTTGTATTTTAATTGGTAAAGTTTTGTTAACCAAAATTGCAACTCCCCCCGCTTTTGAATTAAATGAAGCTGACCCAATCTCTCTTTAATTTCTGATGTTCTATCTCTGTTAAATGTGTTTCTTGTATAAAAGCTATATCTATTTTAATTTTCTTAATGCATGTTAAAATTCTTTTTCTTTTCACCAGTCCATTAAGTCCATTAACATTAAAACTTTAAAAATTCATTAAATTAGTCATTATTTTTAATGGGGTTACTCCAATCTATAATAATACATAATAATTCAACTCTCATTGTACCTTGGGGAATTATTTTAAAATTCTCCATGTTGCTATGTGTCTCCCCTCCACTCATCCAGGCAAAGAAAGATAAAAGAAAAATAGATAAAGAAAAACAACAAAAAAACCCTGCTAATGTTGTGAATAAAAAACTTATCCCTTCTTTAAGACCAACAATTTTAATATTATTTTGTCTACTAAAATTTTCAAGCATGTCTATTTTTTCCAACAGTCATTTTCTTTCTGATGTCCAGGCAAGAATATTATCTTCCATTTTATTCACTCTATCAATAGTGTCTCTCGTTATTTCTTCCAACTTTTTAAACTTTCTTGTCCATCTTCTCCTGTTTTTTTCACCATTTTATCAAACATCGTCTTCATATTTTTAATAACTTCTTGTATTATTTTTAATGTTTTTAATTCTTTTAATTCATGCATTATTTGCACCAAAGCTTTTCTTATGTCTCCAGAAGATCTTCCACCTCCAACCTCTTCCTGTTGTTCTTCTTTTACCTCCTCATCTTCATCTGTATGTTCCAGAGAATCCGAACCCACCTTGGATTCATTTTCACTTCCACTTCCAATCGTAGCTGGGATTTGTAGTTCAAATTGCTCATGTTTGCGCATGCCCCTTCCTTCGCGCACGCGCAGTTCCTGTTGTTCCTTCTTGGAGACTGTTGATGTTGCCGCCGATTCCTGTTCTGTATCGCCGGAGGTGAGATGCACTTGAGTCCGAGGCTCCTTCATGGTGGCCGGCCCAGCTTGTACTGTCTTCAAAGTAGTAGTTTTCTTCTGCGTCTGTTTAGGAGGCATATCTAAGGAAAATCCTGAGTAGTTTAGACAAAGTTTTTAGAAAATATTTACTAACTTTTCTTCACTTAAACATTTATTTATTAGTTTTTTACGGGAAAGCTGGATTCCCACGTCTCGATCCTACGTCATCACGTGATGTACCCCCCAATGACATTTAAACTTGAAGTTGAAGTTCACCCAGAGCCAGAGCTCTCCAAACATAACACAGGTACATAGCTGTGCATGACATTCATTGCAGAGACTTGGTGAGAATTGTTCTAAATTAGCACTGCTGGGTTACTGATGCCATTCTCTGCGGCAGATATCAAGGGGAAGAGAAAGAAGAGCCAGGAACAGCGAGGAATGGCTGATAATTGCAGACACAATAGCCAGAGGACAGTTACATTCTTCCTGCATGAGCAGAGTAAACCTTAAAAACCGCCCTTGTGTGAAAGGTGTGAGTCAATGCCATCAATCCCAGGTTCATAACACAGCAAACTAACCATTCCACTGGAAGTCTGGTGCCCACATAAAGCTGCCTTTGAACAACTGACTCCAACCACCCTGGAGACCAAGATGTTGAGGATTTAAAGTGCTGTGACTCATTCCCCGCATCCTTCCACCTGGAGATTCTGATGGGCCAGTGGTGATCTACATGATTAACATAGGCAGCACTACTACCTCACAGGGTGGGACCAGCAAATCTAGGCAGACTATGACAGGCCAGGGCTGGCTCTTCCTGCCAGAGCCCGGACAAACACTGGCTCACTTGCCCCCAATTACTTGGGCAGGTAGCAGGGACATCCCATAATAGTTTAACAACCTGAAGCTAGAAGCAATAACACAAAATGTCAGCCTGGGGTGCAGGGGGAGGGGGTCAATTAGAGCAAAAAATTGTTGATGATGGTGAGCTAAAGTAAGACAATGTTGCAAACAAGTTGCACCCATAGAGAGAAACAGAATCAATTCAGATTCAGGATAATTCATCACAAATGGGAAAAGTGTGTTTTAATTTAACAAGATGGGGAGGGTGGATAACTGTGAGGGTGTTTAGGATACAATCACTAAGTGAAAAAGGATGTAGTGCTTTCGTTAATCACTACATAGCACCATCCAGAGACAGAGAAGCAGTTTCAGCGACAGGTTACTATCGATACAATGCTCCTCAGACAGGATGAAGAGGTCAATACTCCCCAATGCCATTAGGCTTTACAATTCTACCGCCAGGACTTAAGAACTTTTTAAAAGCTATTATTAATGCTTTTTGAGATAGTGATTTAGATGCATATCATATTTTTTACTGAGTTAAGTATTGTATGTAATTAGTTTTGCTACAACAAGTGTATGGGACATTGGAAAAAAAGTTGAATTTCCCCATGGGGATGAATAAAGTATCTATCTATCTATCTATCTATCTAAATGTTAGCAGAGCAATAGAGGTGAAACTAGAATACCAAACAAAGCAGGAGCAATCTGAAACTGTTAATTAGAGACAGAAGGGGCAACCTGTGCATGGTGAGGTAGTCACAGAGGAGAAGGGCATCATGGTTGGGGAATTCAGGGATTATCAATAAAGAGCTTTGTAAACTGTCTATGAACATTACCTCACTGCTCCTCTTTATTGCATTATTTATTTTGCAAGTCACAATAATTATGTCCCTGTGCTATAGTGTTGCCGGAAAGCAACACATTTCACGTCATTTAAGTCAATGATACTAAAGCTGACTCTGGTATTCTGGTGGTGGATAAATTTTCAGGGCCTGATGAGATGTACCCCAGGCTAGAGAGGGAGGCAAAGGTGGGGTTTGCTGAGAATCCGAAAGAAATTTTCACCTCATCGCTTGCCACAGATGACTGGGGGACAACAGAGTCATACAGCATGGAAACAGGTAGTATAGCCTATCTCACTCAAGCTGAACAAGGTGTACATGTGCTAGTTTCCCCATGCTCATGTTTTGCCCGTATCCCTCCCAAAGCTATCATCCACGATTCCTTTCTTCAAGAGCACCAGTTATCAGGCAGGTGACAAAAGAATGGTGAATCCAACATCAGTGGCAGGGAAGTTACTGGGGGAGAAAGAAAATCAACAACACAAATAGTGGGAAACTTCATGAACATTTTCCTTAGCTGTAACACTAGCTATAATTTGCTCAGTAAACCATGATTGGATAACTCCTGCTGTTCTGACTTTGTGACTCAAGGGAATATGATTCCACAACTCCCACAGTCCCTGGAACTTCACCGGGCTCCCCGTCTCCCACAGTCCCCTGGAACATCACGGGGCTCCCCGTCTCCCACAGTCCCTGGAACTTCACCGGGCTCCCCGTCTTCCACAGCTCCCGGAACTTCACAGGGCTCCCCGTCTCCCACAGTCCCCTGGAACATCACGGGGCTCCCCGTCTCCCACAGTCCCCTGGAACATCACAGGACTCCCCGTCTCCCACAGTCCCCTGGAACATCACAGGACTCCCCGTCTCCCACAGTCCCCTGGAACATCACGGGACTCCCCGTCTCCCACAGTCCCCTGGAACATCACGGGACTCCCCGTCTCCCACAGTCCCCTGGAACATCATGGGGCTCCCCGTCTCCCACAGTCCCCTGGAACATCACGGGACTCCCCGTCTCCCACAGTCCCCTGGAACATCACCGGACTCACCGTCTCCCACAGTCCACTGGAACATCACCGGACTCCCCGTCTCCCACAGTCCCCTGGAACATCACTGGACTCCCCGTCTCCCACAGTCCCCAGGAACATCACGGGGCTCCCCGTCTCCCACAGTCCCCAGGAACATCACGGGGCTCCCCGTCTCCCACAGTCCCCTGGAACATCACCAACTCCCCGTCTCCCACAGTCCCCTGTAACATCACCGGACTCCCCGTCTCCCACAGTCCCCTGGAACATCACGGGGCTCCCCGTCTCCCACAGTCCCCAGGAACATCACGGGGCTCCCCGTCTCCCACAGTGCCCTGGAACATCACCGGACTCACCGACTCCCACAGTCCCCTGGAACATCACGGGACTCCCCGTCTTCCACAGTCCACTGGAACATCACCGGACTCACCGTCTCCCACAGTCCACAGGAACATCACGGGGCTCCCCGTCTCCCACAGTCCCCTGGAACATCACGGGGCTCCCCGTCTCCCACAGTCCCCTGGAACATCACGGGGCTCCCCGTCTCCCACAGTCCCCTGGAACATCACGGGGCTCCCCGTCTCCCACAGTCCGCTGGAACATCACCGGACTCCCCGTCTCCCACAGTCCCCTGGAACATCACGGGGCTCCCCGTCTCCCACAGTCCCCAGGAACATCACGGGGCTCCCCGTCTCCCACAGTGCCCTGGAACATCACCGGACTCACCGACTCCCACAGTCCCCTGGAACATCACGGGACTCCCCGTCTTCCACAGTCCACTGGAACATCACCGGACTCACCGTCTCCCACAGTCCACAGGAACATCACGGGGCTCCCCGTCTCCCACAGTCCCCTGGAACATCACGGGGCTCCCCGTCTCCCACAGTCCCCTGGAACATCACGGGGCTCCCCGTCTCCCACAGTCCCCTGGAACATCACGGGGCTCCCCGTCTCCCACAGTCCGCTGGAACATCACGGGGCTCCCCGTCTCCCACAGTCCCCTGGAACATCACGGGGCTCCCCGTCTCCCACAGTCCCCTGTAACATCACCGGACTCCCCGTCTCCCACAGTCCCCAGGAACATCACGGGGCTCCCCGTCTCCCACAGTCCCCTGGAACATCACCGGACTCACCGTCTCCCACAGTCCCCTGGAACATCACGGGGCTCCCCGTCTCCCACAGTCCCCTGGAACATCACGGGGCTCCCCGTCTCCCACAGTCCCCTGGAACATCACCGACTCCCCGTCTCCCACAGTCCCCGGGAACATCATCAGACTCCCCGTCTCCCACAGTCCCCTGGAACATCACGGGACTCCCCGTCTCCCACAGTCCCCTGGAACATCACGGGACTCCCCGTCTCCCACAGTCTCCTGGAACATCACGGGACTCCCCGTCTCCCACAGTCCCCTGGAACATCACGGGACTCCCCGTCTCCCACAGTCCCCTGGAACATCACGGGACTCCCCGTCGCCCACAGTCCCCTGGAACATCACGGGACTCCCCGTCTCCCACAGTCCCCTGGAACATCACCGGACTCCCCATCTCCCACAGTCCCCTGGAAGCTGACCGGACTCCCCGTCTCCCACAGTCCCCTGGAACATCACGGGACTCCCCGTCTCCCACAGTCCCCTGGAACATCACGGGACTCCCCGTCTCCCACAGTCCCCTGGAACATCACGGGACTCCCCGTCGCCCACAGTCCCCTGGAACATCACGGGACTCCCCGTCTCCCACAGTCCCCTGGAACATCACCAGACTCCCCGTCTCCCACAGTCCCCTGGAAGCTGACCGGACTCCCCGTCTCCCACAGTCCCATGGAACATCACGGGACTCCCCGTCTCCCACAGTCCCCTGGAACGTCACGGGGCTCCCCGTCTCCCACAGTCCCCTGGAACGTCACCGGACTCCCCGTCTCCCACAGTCCCCTGGAACGTCACCGGACTCCCCGTCTCCCACAGTCCCCTGGAACGTCACCGGACTCCCCGTCTCCCACAGTCCCCTGGAACGTCACGTGGCTCCCCGTCTCCCACAGTCCCCTGGAACATCACGGGGCTCCCCGTCTCCCACAGTCCCCTGGAACATCACGGGGCTCCCCGTCTCCCACAGTCCCCTGGAACATCACGGGGCTCCCCGTCTCCCACAGTCCCCTGGAACATCACCGGGCTCCCCGTCTCCCACAGTCCCCTGGAACGTCACCGGACTCCCCGTCTCCCACAGTCCCCAGGAACATCACGGGGCTCCCCGTCTCCCACAGTCCCCTGGAACATCACCGGACTCACCGTCTCCCACAGTCCCCTGGAACATCACCGGACTCACCGTCTCCCACAGTCCCCTGGAACATCACCGGACTCACCGTCTCCCACAGTCCCCAGGAACATCACTGGGCTCCCCGTCTCCCACAGTCCCCTGGAACATCACGGGGCTCCCCGTCTCCCACAGTCCCCTGGAACATCACCGACTCCCCGTCTCCCACAGTCCCCTGGAACATCACCGGACTCACCGTCTCCCACAGTCCCCTGGAACATCACCGGACTCCCCGTCTCCCACAGTCCCCTGGAACATCACCGGACTCCCCGTCTCCCACAGTCCCCTGGAACATCACCGGACTCCCCGTCTCCCACAGTCCCCTGGAACATCACGGGACTCCCCGTCTCCCACAGTCCCCTGGAACATCACGGGGCTCCCCGTCTCCCACAGTCCCCTGGAACATCACGGGACTCCCCGTCTCCCACAGTCCCCTGGAACATCACGGGGCTCCCCGTCTCCCACAGTCCCCTGGAACAACACCGGCCTCCCCGTCTCCCACAGTCCCCAGGAACATCACGGGGCTCCCCGTCTCCCACAGTCCCCTGGAACATCACGGGGCTCCCCGTCTCCCACAGTCCCCTGGAACATCACCGACTCCCCGTCTCCCACAGTCCCCTGGAAGCTGACCGGACTCCCCGTCTCCCACAGTCCCCTGGAACCTGACCGGACTCCCCGTCTCCCACAGTCCCCTGGAACATCACGGGACTCCCCGTCTCTCACAGTCCCCTGGAACATCACCGGACCCACCATCTCCCACAGTCCTCTGGAACATCACGGGACTCCCCGTCTCCCACAGTCCCCTGGAACATCACGGGACTCCCCGTCTCCCACAGTCCCCTGGAACATCACGGGAATCCCCGTCTCCCACAGTCCCCTGGAACATCACCGGACTCCCCGTCTCCCACAGTCCCCAGGAACATCACCAGGCTCCCCGTCTCCCACAGTCCGCTGGAACATCACCGGACTCCCCGTCTCCCACAGTCCCCTGGAAGCTGACCGGACTCCCCGTCTCCCACAGTCCCCAGGAACATCACGGGGCTCCCCGTCTCCCACAGTCCCCTGGAACATCACGGGGCTCCCCGTCTCCCACAGTCCCCTGGAACATCACGGGACTCCCCGTCTCCCACAGTCCCCTGGAACATCACGGGGCTCCCCGTCTCCCACAGTCCCCTGGAACAACACCGGCCTCCCCGTCTCCCACAGTCCCCAGGAACATCACGGGGCTCCCCGTCTCCCACAGTCCCCTGGAACATCACGGGGCTCCCCGTCTCCCACAGTCCCCTGGAACATCACCGACTCCCCGTCTCCCACAGTCCCCTGGAAGCTGACCGGACTCCCCGTCTCCCACAGTCCCCTGGAACCTGACCGGACTCCCCGTCTCCCACAGTCCCCTGGAACATCACGGGACTCCCCGTCTCTCACAGTCCCCTGGAACATCACCGGACCCACCATCTCCCACAGTCCTCTGGAACATCACGGGACTCCCCGTCTCCCACAGTCCCCTGGAACATCACGGGACTCCCCGTCTCCCACAGTCCCCTGGAACATCACGGGAATCCCCGTCTCCCACAGTCCCCTGGAACATCACCGGACTCCCCGTCTCCCACAGTCCCCAGGAACATCACCAGGCTCCCCGTCTCCCACAGTCCGCTGGAACATCACCGGACTCCCCGTCTCCCACAGTCCCCTGGAAGCTGACCGGACTCCCCGCGGACTCCCCGTCTCCCACAGTCCCCTGGAAGCTGACCGGACTCCCCGCGGACTCCCCGTCTCCCACAGTCCCCTGGAACATCACCGGACTCCCTGTCTCCCACAGTCCCCAGGAACATCACCGGGCTCCCCGTCTCCCACATTCCCCTGGAACATCACCGGGCTCCCCGTCACCCACAGTCCCCTGGAACATCACCGGGCTCCCCGTCTCCCACAGTCCCCTGGAACATCACCGGGCTCCCCGTCTCCCACAGACCCCTTGAACATAACTGGACTCCCAGTCTCCCACAGTCCCCTGGAACATCACGGGACTCCCCGTCTCCCACAGTCCCCTGGAACATCACCGGACTCCCCGTCTCCCACAGTCCCCTGGAACATCACCGGACTCCCGTCTCCAACAGTCCCCTGGAACATCACGGGGCTCCCCGTCTCTCACAGTCCCCTGGAACATCACGGGGCTCCCCGTCTCCCACAGTCCCCTGGAACATCACCGGACTCCCCGTCTCCCACAGTCCCCTGGAACATCACCGGGATCCCCGTCTCCCACAGTCCACAGGAACATCACCGGACTCCCCGTCTCCCACAGTCCCCTGGAACATCACCGGACTCCCCGTCTCCCACAGTCCCCTGGAACATCACCGGACTCCCCGTCTCCCACAGTCCCCTGGAACATCACCGGACTCCCCGTCTCCCACAGTCCCCTGGAACATCACCGGGCTCCCCGTCTCCCACAGTCCCCTGGAACATCACCGGACTCCCCGTCTCCCACAGTCCCCTGGAACATCACCGGGCTCCCCGTCTCCCACAGTCCCCTGGAACATCACCGGACTCCCCGTCTCCCACAGTCCCCTGGAACATCTCCGGACTCCCCGTCTCCCACAGTCCCCTGGAACATCACCAGACTCCCCGTCTCCCACAGTCCCCAGGAACATCACGGGGCTCCCCGTCTCCCACAGTCCCCTGGAACATCACTGGACTCCCCGTCTCCCACAGTCCCCTGGAACATCACGGGACTCCCCGTCTCCCACAGTCCCCTGGAACATCACGGGACTCCCCGTCTCTCACAGTCCCCTGGAACATCACGGGGCTCCCCGTCTCCCACAGTCCCCTGGAACATCACGGGGCTCCCCGTCTCCCACAGTCCCCTGGAACATCACGGGACTCCCCGTCTCCCACAGTCCCCTGGAACATCACGGGAATCCCCGTCTCCCACAGTCCCCTGGAACATCACCGGACTCCCCGTCTCCCACAGTCCCCAGGAACATCACCGGGCTCCCCGTCTCCCACAGTCCCCTGGAACATCACGGGGCTCCCCGTCACCCACAGTCCCCCGGAACATCACGGGGCTCCCCGTCTCCCACAGCCCCCCGGAACATCACGGGGCTCCCCGTCTCCCACAGTCCCCCGGAACATCACTGGGCTCCCCGTCTCCCACAGTCCCCTGGAAGCTCACGGGGCTCCCCGTCTACCACAGTCCCCTGGAACATCACCGGACTCACCGTCTCCCACAGTCCTCTGGAACATCACGGGACTCCCCGTCTCCCACAGTCCCCTGGAACATCACGGGACTCCCCGTCTCCCACAGTCCCCTGGAACATCACGGGAATCCCCGTCTCCCACAGTCCCCTGGAACATCACCGGACTCCCCGTCTCCCACAGTCCCCAGGAACATCACCAGGCTCCCCGTCTCCCACAGTCCGCTGGAACATCACCGGACTCCCCGTCTCCCACAGTCCCCTGGAAGCTGACCGGACTCCCTGCGGACTCCCCGTCTCCCACAGTCCCCTGGAACATCACCGGGGATCCCCGTCTCCCACAGTCCCCTGGAACATCACCGGACTCCCCGTCTCCCACAGTCCCCTGGAACATCACCGGGCTCCCCGTCACCCACAGTCCCCTGGAACATCACCGGGCTCCCCGTCTCCCACAGTCCCCTTGAACATCACCGGGGATCCCCGTCTCCCACAGTCCCCTGGAACATCACCGGGCTCCCCGTCTCCCACAGACCCCTTGAACATAACTGGACTCCCAGTCTCCCACAGACCCATGGAACATCACGGGACTCCCCGTCTCCCACAGTCCCCTGGAACATCACGGGACTCCCCGTCTCCCACAGTCCCCTGGAACATCACCGGACTCCCCGTCTCCCACAGTCCCCTGGAACATCACCGGACTCCCGTCTCCAACAGTCCCCTGGAACATCACGGGGCTCCCCGTCTCTCACAGTCCCTTGGAACATCACGGGGCTCCCCATCTCCCACAGTCCCCTGGAACATCACCGGACTCCCCGTCTCCCACAGTCCCCAGGAACATCACCAGGCTCCCCGTCTCCCACAGTCCGCTGGAACATCACCGGACTCCCCGTCTCCCACAGTCCCCTGGAAGCTGACCGGACTCCCTGCGGACTCCCCGTCTCCCACAGTCCCCTGGAACATCACCGGGGATCCCCGTCTCCCACAGTCCCCTGGAACATCACCGGACTCCCCGTCTCCCACAGTCCCCTGGAACATCACCGGGCTCCCCGTCACCCACAGTCCCCTGGAACATCAACGGGCTCCCCGTCTCCCACAGTCCCCTTGAACATCACCGGGGATCCCCGTCTCCCACAGTCCCCTGGAACATCACCGGGCTCCCCGTCTCCCACAGACCCCTTGAACATAACTGGACTCCCAGTCTCCCACAGACCCCTGGAACATCACGGGACTCCCCGTCTCCCACAGTCCCCTGGAACATCACCGGACTCCCCGTCTCCCACAGTCCCCTGGAACATCACCGGACTCCCGTCTCCAACAGTCCCCTGGAACATCACGGGGCTCCCCGTCTCTCACAGTCCCTTGGAACATCACGGGGCTCCCCGTCTCCCACAGTCCCCTGGAACATCACCGGACTCCCCGTCTCCCACAGTCCCCTGGAACATCACCGGACTCCCCGTCTCCCACAGTCCTCTGGAACATCACCGGACTCCCCATCTCCCACAGTCCCCTGGAACATCACCGGACTCCCCGTCTCCCACAGTCCCCTGGAACATCACGGGGCTCCCCGTCTCCCACAGTCCCCTGGAACATCACCGACTCCCCGTCTCCCACAGTCCCCTGGAACATCACCGGACTCACCGTCTCCCACAGTCCCCTGGAACATCACCGGACTCCCCGTCTCCCACAGTCCCCTGGAACATCACCGGACTCCCCGTCTCTCACAGTCCCCCGGAACATCACCGGACTCCACGTCTCCCACAGTCCCCCGGAACATCACGGGACTCCCCGTCTCCCACAGTCCCCTGGAACATCACGGGGCTCCCCGTCTCCCACAGTCCCCTGGAACATCACGGGACTCCCCGTCTCCCACAGTCCCCTGGAACATCACGGGGCTCCCCGTCTCCCACAGTCCCCAGGAACATCACGGGGCTCCCCGTCTCCCACAGTCCCCTGGAACAACAGCGGGCTCCCCGTCTCCCACAGTCCCCAGGAACATCACGGGGCTCCCCGTCTCCCACAGTCCCCTGGAACATCACGGGGCTCCCCGTCTCCCACAGTCCCCTGGAACATCACCGACTCCCCGTCTCCCACAGTCCCCTGGAAGCTGACCGGACTCCCCGTCTCCCACAGTCCCCTGGAAGCTGACCGGACTCCCCGTCTCCCACAGTCCCCTGGAACATCACCGGACCCACCGTCTCCCACAGTCCCCTGGAACATCACGGGGCTCCCCGTCTCCCACAGTCCCCTGGAACATCACCGGGCTCCCCGTCTCCCACAGTCCCCTGGAACATCACCGGGGATCCCCGTCTCCCACAGTCCCCTGGAACATCACCGGACTCCCCGTCTCCCACAGTCCCCTGGAACATCACCGGGCTCCCCGTCACCCACAGTCCCCTGGAACATCACCGGGCTCCCCGTCTCCCACAGTCCCCTTGAACATCACCGGGGATCCCCGTCTCCCACAGTCCCCTGGAACGTCACGGGGATCCCCGTCTCCCACAGTCCCCTGGAACATCACCGGGCTCCCCGTCTCCCACAGTCCCCTGGAACATCACCGGGGATCCCCGTCTCCCACAGTCCCCTGGAACATCACCGGACTCCCCGTCTCCCACAGTCCCCTGGAACATCACCGGGCTCCCCGTCACCCACAGTCCCCTGGAACATCACCGGGCTCCCCGTCTCCCACAGTCCCCTGGAACATCACCGGGCTCCCCGTCTCCCAGAGTCCCCTTGAACATAACCGGACTCCCAGTCTCCCACAGTCCCCTGGAACATCACAGGACTCCCCGTCTCCCACAGTCCCCTGGAACATCACCGGACTCCCCGTCTCCCACAGTCCCCTGGAACATCACCGGACTCCCGTCTCCAACAGTCCCCTGGAACATCACGGGGCTCCCCGTCTCCCACAGTCCCCTGGAACATCACGGGGCTCCCCGTCTCCCACAGTCCCCTGGAACATCACGGGGCTCCCCGTCTCCCACAGTCCCCTGGAACATCACCGGACTCCCCGTCTCCCACAGTCCCCTGGAACATCACCGGACTCCCCGTCTCCCACAGTCCCCTGGAACATCACCGGACTCCCCGTCTCCCACAGTCCCCTGGAACATCACCGGACTCCCCGTCTCCCACAGTCCCCAGGAACATCACGGGGCTCCCCGTCTCCCACAGTCCCCTGGAACATCACTGCACTCCCCGTCTCCCACAGTCCCCTGGAACATCACGGGGCTCCCCGTCTCCCACAGTCCCCTGGAACATCACCGGACTCCCCGTCTCCCACAGCCCCCAGGAACATCACGGGGCTCCCCGTCTCTGACAGTCCCCTGGAACATCATGGGACTCCCCGTCTCCCACAGTCCCCTGGAACATCACGGGAATCCCCGTCTCCCACAGTCCCCTGGAACATCACCGGACTCCCCGTCTCCCACAGTCCCCAGGAACATCACGGGGCTCCCCGTCACCCACAGTCCCCCGGAACATCACGGGGCTCCCCGTCTCCCACAGTCCCCCGGAACATCACGGGGCTCCCCGTCTCCCACAGTCCCCTGGAAGCTCACGGGGCTCCCTGTCTACCACAGTCCCCTGGAAGCTCACGGGGCTCCCTGTCTACCACAGTCCCCTGGAACATCACCGGACTCCCCGTCTCCCACAGTCCCCTGGAACATCACCGGACTCCCCGTCTGCCACAGTCCCCTAGAACATCACCGGACTCCCCGTCTCCCACAGTCCCCTGGAACATCACCGGACTCCCCGTCTGCCACAGTCCCCTGGAACATCACCGGGCTCCCCGTCTCCCACAGTCCCCTGGAACATCACCGGACTCCCCGTCTGCCACAGTCCCCTGGAAGCTCACCGGGGCTCCCCGTCTCCCACAGTCCCCTAGAACATCACCGGACTCCCCGTCTCCCACAGTCCCCTGGAACATCACCGGACTCCCCGTCTGCCACAGTCCCCTGGAACATCACCGGACTCCCCGTCTGCCACATTCCCCTGGAACATCACCGGACTCCCCGTCTGCCACAGTCCCCTGGAATCTCACCGGGGCTCCCCGTCTCCCACAGTCCCCTAGAACATCACCGGACTCCCCGTCTCCCACAGTCCCCTGGAACATCACGGGGCTCCCCGTCTCCCACAGTCCCCTGGAACATCACGGGGCTCCCCGTCTCCCACAGTCCCCTGGAACATCACCGGACTCACCGTCTCCCACAGTCCCCTGGAACATCACTGGATTCCCCGTCTCCCACAGTCCCCTGGAACATCACCGGGCTCCCCGTCTCCCACAGTCCCCAGGAACATTACGGGACTCCCTGTCTCCCACAGTCCCCTGGAACATCACCGGACTCCCCGTCTCCCACAGTCCCCTGGAAGCTGACCGGACTCCCCGTCTCCCACAGTCCCCTGGAACATCACGGGACTCCCCGTCTCCCACAGTCCCCTGGAACATCACGGGACTCCCCGTCTCCCACAGTCCCCTGGAACATCACGGGACTCCCCGTCTCCCACAGTCCCCTGGAACATCATGGGGCTCCCCGTCTCCCACAGTCCCCTGGAACATCACGGGACTCCCCGTCTCCCACAGTCCCCTGGAACATCACCGGACTCACCGTCTCCCACAGTCCACTGGAACATCACCGGACTCCCCGTCTCCCACAGTCCCCTGGAACATCACTGGACTCCCCGTCTCCCACAGTCCCCAGGAACATCACGGGGCTCCCCGTCTCCCACAGTCCCCAGGAACATCACGGGGCTCCCCGTCTCCCACAGTCCCCTGGAACATCACCAACTCCCCGTCTCCCACAGTCCCCTGTAACATCACCGGACTCCCCGTCTCCCACAGTCCCCTGGAACATCACGGGGCTCCCCGTCTCCCACAGTCCCCAGGAACATCACGGGGCTCCCCGTCTCCCACAGTGCCCTGGAACATCACCGGACTCACCGACTCCCACAGTCCCCTGGAACATCACGGGACTCCCCGTCTTCCACAGTCCACTGGAACATCACCGGACTCACCGTCTCCCACAGTCCACAGGAACATCACGGGGCTCCCCGTCTCCCACAGTCCCCTGGAACATCACGGGGCTCCCCGTCTCCCACAGTCCCCTGGAACATCACGGGGCTCCCCGTCTCCCACAGTCCCCTGGAACATCACGGGGCTCCCCGTCTCCCACAGTCCGCTGGAACATCACGGGGCTCCCCGTCTCCCACAGTCCCCTGGAACATCACGGGGCTCCCCGTCTCCCACAGTCCCCTGTAACATCACCGGACTCCCCGTCTCCCACAGTCCCCAGGAACATCACGGGGCTCCCCGTCTCCCACAGTCCCCTGGAACATCACCGGACTCACCGTCTCCCACAGTCCCCTGGAACATCACGGGGCTCCCCGTCTCCCACAGTCCCCTGGAACATCACGGGGCTCCCCGTCTCCCACAGTCCCCTGGAACATCACCGACTCCCCGTCTCCCACAGTCCCCGGGAACATCATCAGACTCCCCGTCTCCCACAGTCCCCTGGAACATCACGGGACTCCCCGTCTCCCACAGTCCCCTGGAACATCACGGGACTCCCCGTCTCCCACAGTCTCCTGGAACATCACGGGACTCCCCGTCTCCCACAGTCCCCTGGAACATCACGGGACTCCCCGTCTCCCACAGTCCACTGGAACATCACGGGACTCCCCGTCGCCCACAGTCCCCTGGAACATCACGGGACTCCCCGTCTCCCACAGTCCCCTGGAACATCACCGGACTCCCCATCTCCCACAGTCCCCTGGAAGCTGACCGGACTCCCCGTCTCCCACAGTCCCCTGGAACATCACGGGACTCCCCGTCTCCCACAGTCCCCTGGAACATCACGGGACTCCCCGTCTCCCACAGTCCCCTGGAACATCACGGGACTCCCCGTCGCCCACAGTCCCCTGGAACATCACGGGACTCCCCGTCTCCCACAGTCCCCTGGAACATCACCAGACTCCCCGTCTCCCACAGTCCCCTGGAAGCTGACCGGACTCCCCGTCTCCCACAGTCCCATGGAACATCACGGGACTCCCCGTCTCCCACAGTCCCCTGGAACGTCACGGGGCTCCCCGTCTCCCACAGTCCCCTGGAACGTCACCGGACTCCCCGTCTCCCACAGTCCCCTGGAACGTCACCGGACTCCCCGTCTCCCACAGTCCCCTGGAACGTCACCGGACTCCCCGTCTCCCACAGTCCCCTGGAACGTCACGGGGCTCCCCGTCTCCCACAGTCCCCTGGAACATCACGGGGCTCCCCGTCTCCCACAGTCCCCTGGAACATCACGGGGCTCCCCGTCTCCCACAGTCCCCTGGAACATCACGGGGCTCCCCGTCTCCCACAGTCCCCTGGAACATCACCGGGCTCCCCGTCTCCCACAGTCCCCTGGAACGTCACCGGACTCCCCGTCTCCCAAAGTCCCCAGGAACATCACGGGGCTCCCCGTCTCCCACAGTCCCCTGGAACATCACCGGACTCACCGTCTCCCACAGTCCCTTGGAACATCACCGGACTCACCGTCTCCCACAGTCCCCTGGAACATCACCGGACTCACCGTCTCCCACAGTCCCCAGGAACATCACTGGGCTCCCCGTCTCCCACAGTCCCCTGGAACATCACGGGGCTCCCCGTCTCCCACAGTCCCCTGGAACATCACCGACTCCCCGTCTCCCACAGTCCCCTGGAACATCACCGGACTCACCGTCTCCCACAGTCCCCTGGAACATCACCGGACTCCCCGTCTCCCACAGTCCCCTGGAACATCACCGGACTCCCCGTCTGCCACAGTCCCCTAGAACATCACCGGACTCCCCGTCTCCCACAGTCCCCTGGAACATCACCGGACTCCCCGTCTGCCACAGTCCCCTGGAACATCACCGGGCTCCCCGTCTCCCACAGTCCCCTGGAACATCACCGGACTCCCCGTCTGCCACAGTCCCCTGGAAGCTCACCGGGGCTCCCCGTCTCCCACAGTCCCCTAGAACATCACCGGACTCCCCGTCTCCCACAGTCCCCTGGAACATCACCGGACTCCCCGTCTGCCACAGTCCCCTGGAACATCACCGGACTCCCCGTCTGCCACATTCCCCTGGAACATCACCGGACTCCCCGTCTGCCACAGTCCCCTGGAATCTCACCGGGGCTCCCCGTCTCCCACAGTCCCCTAGAACATCACCGGACTCCCCGTCTCCCACAGTCCCCTGGAACATCACGGGGCTCCCCGTCTCCCACAGTCCCCTGGAACATCACGGGGCTCCCCGTCTCCCACAGTCCCCTGGAACATCACCGGACTCACCGTCTCCCACAGTCCCCTGGAACATCACTGGATTCCCCGTCTCCCACAGTCCCCTGGAACATCACCGGGCTCCCCGTCTCCCACAGTCCCCAGGAACATTACGGGACTCCCTGTCTCCCACAGTCCCCTGGAACATCACCGGACTCCCCGTCTCCCACAGTCCCCTGGAAGCTGACCGGACTCCCCGTCTCCCACAGTCCCCTGGAACATCACGGGACTCCCCGTCTCCCACAGTCCCCTGGAACATCACGGGACTCCCCGTCTCCCACAGTCCCCTGGAACATCACGGGACTCCCCGTCTCCCACAGTCCCCTGGAACATCATGGGGCTCCCCGTCTCCCACAGTCCCCTGGAACATCACGGGACTCCCCGTCTCCCACAGTCCCCTGGAACATCACCGGACTCACCGTCTCCCACAGTCCACTGGAACATCACCGGACTCCCCGTCTCCCACAGTCCCCTGGAACATCACTGGACTCCCCGTCTCCCACAGTCCCCAGGAACATCACGGGGCTCCCCGTCTCCCACAGTCCCCAGGAACATCACGGGGCTCCCCGTCTCCCACAGTCCCCTGGAACATCACCAACTCCCCGTCTCCCACAGTCCCCTGTAACATCACCGGACTCCCCGTCTCCCACAGTCCCCTGGAACATCACGGGGCTCCCCGTCTCCCACAGTCCCCAGGAACATCACGGGGCTCCCCGTCTCCCACAGTGCCCTGGAACATCACCGGACTCACCGACTCCCACAGTCCCCTGGAACATCACGGGACTCCCCCGTCTTCCACAGTCCACTGGAACATCACCGGACTCACCGTCTCCCACAGTCCACAGGAACATCACGGGGCTCCCCGTCTCCCACAGTCCCCTGGAACATCACGGGGCTCCCCGTCTCCCACAGTCCCCTGGAACATCACGGGGCTCCCCGTCTCCCACAGTCCGCTGGAACATCACGGGGCTCCCCGTCTCCCACAGTCCCCTGGAACATCACGGGGCTCCCCGTCTCCCACAGTCCCCTGTAACATCACCGGACTCCCCGTCTCCCACAGTCCCCAGGAACATCACGGGGCTCCCCGTCTCCCACAGTCCCCTGGAACATCACCGGACTCACCGTCTCCCACAGTCCCCTGGAACATCACGGGGCTCCCCGTCTCCCACAGTCCCCTGGAACATCACGGGGCTCCCCGTCTCCCACAGTCCCCTGGAACATCACCGACTCCCCGTCTCCCACAGTCCCCGGGAACATCATCAGACTCCCCGTCTCCCACAGTCCCCTGGAACATCACGGGGCTCCCCGTCTCCCACAGTCCGCTGGAACATCACGGGGCTCCCCGTCTCCCACAGTCCCCTGGAACATCACGGGGCTCCCCGTCTCCCACAGTCCCCTGTAACATCACCGGACTCCCCGTCTCCCACAGTCCCCAGGAACATCACGGGGCTCCCCGTCTCCCACAGTCCCCTGGAACATCACCGGACTCACCGTCTCCCACAGTCCCCTGGAACATCACGGGGCTCCCCGTCTCCCACAGTCCCCTGGAACATCACGGGGCTCCCCGTCTCCCACAGTCCCCTGGAACATCACCGACTCCCCGTCTCCCACAGTCCCCGGGAACATCATCAGACTCCCCGTCTCCCACAGTCCCCTGGAACATCACGGGACTCCCCGTCTCCCACAGTCCCCTGGAACATCACGGGACTCCCCGTCTCCCACAGTCTCCTGGAACATCACGGGACTCCCCGTCTCCCACAGTCCCCTGGAACATCACGGGACTCCCCGTCTCCCACAGTCCACTGGAACATCACGGGACTCCCCGTCGCCCACAGTCCCCTGGAACATCACGGGACTCCCCGTCTCCCACAGTCCCCTGGAACATCACCGGACTCCCCATCTCCCACAGTCCCCTGGAAGCTGACCGGACTCCCCGTCTCCCACACTCCCCTGGAACATCACGGGACTCCCCGTCTCCCACAGTCCCCTGGAACATCACGGGACTCCCCGTCTCCCACAGTCCCCTGGAACATCACGGGACTCCCCGTCGCCCACAGTCCCCTGGAACATCACGGGACTCCCCGTCTCCCACAGTCCCCTGGAACATCACCAGACTCCCCGTCTCCCACAGTCCCCTGGAAGCTGACCGGACTCCCCGTCTCCCACAGTCCCATGGAACATCACGGGACTCCCCGTCTCCCACAGTCCCCTGGAACGTCACGGGGCTCCCCGTCTCCCACAGTCCCCTGGAACGTCACCGGACTCCCCGTCTCCCACAGTCCCCTGGAACGTCACCGGACTCCCCGTCTCCCACAGTCCCCTGGAACGTCACCGGACTCCCCGTCTCCCACAGTCCCCTGGAACGTCACGGGGCTCCCCGTCTCCCACAGTCCCCTGGAACATCACGGGGCTCCCCGTCTCCCACAGTCCCCTGGAACATCACGGGGCTCCCCGTCTCCCACAGTCCCCTGGAACATCACGGGGCTCCCCGTCTCCCACAGTCCCCTGGAACATCACCGGGCTCCCCGTCTCCCACAGTCCCCTGGAACGTCACCGGACTCCCCGTCTCCCAAAGTCCCCAGGAACATCACGGGGCTCCCCGTCTCCCACAGTCCCCTGGAACATCACCGGACTCACCGTCTCCCACAGTCCCTTGGAACATCACCGGACTCACCGTCTCCCACAGTCCCCTGGAACATCACCGGACTCACCGTCTCCCACAGTCCCCAGGAACATCACTGGGCTCCCCGTCTCCCACAGTCCCCTGGAACATCACGGGGCTCCCCGTCTCCACAGTCCCCTGGAACATCACCGACTCCCCGTCTCCCACAGTCCCCTGGAACATCACCGGACTCACCGTCTCCCACAGTCCCCTGGAACATCACCGGACTCCCCGTCTCCCACAGTCCCCTGGAACATCACCGGACTCCCCGTCTCCCACAGTCCCCTGGAACATCACCGGACTCCCCGTCTCCCACAGTCCCCTGGAACATCACGGGACTCCCCGTCTCCCACAGTCCCCTGGAACATCACGGGGCTCCCCGTCTCCCACAGTCCCCTGGAACATCACCGGACTCCCCGTCTCCCACAGTCCCCTGGAACATCACCGACTCCCCGTCTCCCACAGTCCCCTGGAACATCACCGGACTCCCCGTCTCCCACAGTCCCCTGGAACATCACCGGACTCCCCGTCTCCCACAGTCCCCAGGAACATCACGGGGCTCCCCGTCTCCCACAGTCCCCTGGAACATCACTGCACTCCCCGTCTCCCACAGTCCCCTGGAACATCACGGGGCTCCCCGTCTCCCACAGTCCCCTGGAACATCACCGGACTCCCCGTCTCCCACAGCCCCCAGGAACATCACGGGGCTCCCCGTCTCTGACAGTCCCTGGAACATCATGGGACTCCCCGTCTCCCACAGTCCCCTGGAACATCACGGGAATCCCCGTCTCCCACAGTCCCCTGGAACATCACCGGACTCCCCGTCTCCCACAGTCCCCAGGAACATCACGGGGCTCCCCGTCACCCACAGTCCCCCGGAACATCACGGGGCTCCCCGTCTCCCACAGTCCCCCGGAACATCACGGGGCTCCCCGTCTCCCACAGTCCCCTGGAAGCTCACGGGGCTCCCTGTCTACCACAGTCCCCTGGAAGCTCACGGGGCTCCCTGTCTACCACAGTCCCCCTGGAACATCACCGGACTCCCCGTCTCCCACAGTCCCCTGGAACATCACCGGACTCCCCGTCTGCCACAGTCCCCTGGAAGCTCACCGGGGCTCCCCGTCTCCCACAGTCCCCTAGAACATCACCGGACTCCCGTCTCCCACAGTCCCCTGGAACATCACCGGACTCCCCGTCTGCCACAGTCCCCTGGAACATCACCGGGCTCCCCGTCTCCCACAGTCCCCTGGAACATCACCGGACTCCCCGTCTGCCACAGTCCCCTGGAAGCTCACCGGGGCTCCCCGTCTCCCACAGTCCCCTAGAACATCACCGGACTCCCCGTCTCCCACAGTCCCCTGGAACATCACCGGACTCCCCGTCTGCCACAGTCCCCTGGAACATCACCGGACTCCCCGTCTGCCACATTCCCCTGGAACATCACCGGACTCCCCGTCTGCCACAGTCCCCTGGAATCTCACCGGGGCTCCCCGTCTCCCACAGTCCCCTAGAACATCACCGGACTCCCCGTCTCCCACAGTCCCCTGGAACATCACGGGGCTCCCCGTCTCCCACAGTCCCCTGGAACATCACGGGGCTCCCCGTCTCCCACAGTCCCCTGGAACATCACCGACTCACCGTCTCCCACAGTCCCCTGGAACATCACTGGATTCCCCGTCTCCCACAGTCCCCTGGAACATCACCGGGCTCCCCGTCTCCCACAGTCCCCAGGAACATTACGGGACTCCCTGTCTCCCACAGTCCCTGGAACATCACCGGACTCCCCGTCTCCCACAGTCCCCTGGAAGCTGACCGGACTCCCCGTCTCCCACAGTCCCCTGGAACATCACGGGACTCCCCGTCGCCCACAGTCCCCTGGAACATCACGGGACTCCCCGTCTCCCACAGTCCCTGGAACATCACCGGACTCCCCATCTCCCACAGTCCCCTGGAAGCTGACCGGACTCCCCGTCTCCCACAGTCCCCTGGAACATCACGGGACTCCCCGTCTCCCACAGTCCCCTGGAACATCACGGGACTCCCCGTCTCCCACAGTCCCCTGGAACATCACGGGACTCCCCGTCGCCCACAGTCCCCTGGAACATCACGGGACTCCCCGTCTCCCACAGTCCCCTGGAACATCACCAGACTCCCCGTCTCCCACAGTCCCCTGGAAGCTGACACGGACTCCCCGTCTCCCACAGTCCCATGGAACATCACGGGACTCCCCGTCTCCCACAGTCCCCTGGAACGTCACGGGGCTCCCCGTCTCCCACAGTCCCCTGGAACGTCACCGGACTCCCCGTCTCCCACAGTCCCCTGGAACGTCACCGGACTCCCCGTCTCCCACAGTCCCCTGGAACGTCACCGGACTCCCCGTCTCCCACAGTCCCCTGAACGTCACGGGGCTCCCCGTCTCCCACAGTCCCCTGGAACATCACGGGGCTCCCCGTCTCCCACAGTCCCCTGGAACATCACGGGGCTCCCCGTCTCCCACAGTCCCCTGGAACATCACGGGGCTCCCCGTCTCCCACAGTCCCCTGGAACATCACCGGGCTCCCCGTCTCCCACAGTCCCCTGGAACGTCACCGGACTCCCCGTCTCCCACAGTCCCCAGGAACATCACGGGGCTCCCCGTCTCCCACAGTCCCCTGGAACATCACCGGACTCACCGTCTCCCACAGTCCCCTGGAACATCACCGGACTCACCGTCTCCACAGTCCCCTGGAACATCACCGGACTCACCGTCTCCCACAGTCCCCAGGAACATCACTGGGCTCCCCGTCTCCCACAGTCCCCTGGAACATCACGGGGCTCCCCGTCTCCCACAGTCCCCTGGAACATCACCGACTCCCCGTCTCCCACAGTCCCCTGGAACATCACCGGACTCACCGTCTCCCACAGTCCCCTGGAACATCACCGGACTCCCCGTCTCCCACAGTCCCCTGGAACATCACCGGACATCCCCGTCTCCCACAGTCCCCTGGAACATCACCGGACTCCCCGTCTCCCACAGTCCCTGGAACATCACGGGACTCCCCGTCTCCCACAGTCCCCTGGAACATCACGGGGCTCCCCGTCTCCCACAGTCCCCTGGAACATCACGGGACTCCCCGTCTCCCACAGTCCCCTGGAACATCACGGGGCTCCCCGTCTCCCACAGTCCCCTGGAACAACACCGGCCCCCGTCTCCCACAGTCCCCAGGAACATCACGGGGCTCCCCCGTCTCCCACAGTCCCCTGGAATCATCACGGGGCTCCCCGTCTCCCACAGTCCCCTGGAACATCACCGACTCCCCGTCTCCCACAGTCCCCTGGAAGCTGACCGGACTCCCCGTCTCCCACAGTCCCCTGGAACCTGACCGGACTCCCCGTCTCCCACAGTCCCCTGGAACATCACGGGACTCCCCGTCTCTCACAGTCCCCTGGAACATCACCGGACCCACCATCTCCCACAGTCCTCTGGAACATCACGGGACTCCCGTCTCCCACAGTCCCCTGGAACATCACGGGACTCCCCGTCTCCCACAGTCCCCTGGAACATCACGGGAATCCCCGTCTCCCACAGTCCCCTGGAACATCACCGGACTCCCCGTCTCCCACAGTCCCCAGGAACATCACCAGGCTCCCCGTCTCCCACAGTCCGCTGGAACATCACCGGACTCCCCGTCTCCCACAGTCCCCTGGAAGCTGACCGGACTCCCCGCGGACTCCCCGTCTCCCACAGTCCCCTGGAAGCTGACCGGACTCCCCGCGGACTCCCCGTCTCCCACAGTCCCCTGGAACATCACCGGACTCCCTGTCTCCCACAGTCCCCAGGAACATCACCGGGCTCCCCGTCTCCCACATTCCCCTGGAACATCACCGGGCTCCCCGTCACCCACAGTCCCCTGGAACATCACCGGGCTCCCCGTCTCCCACAGTCCCCTGGAACATCACCGGGCTCCCCGTCTCCCACAGACCCCTTGAACATAACTGGACTCCCAGTCTCCCACAGTCCCCTGGAACATCACGGGACTCCCCGTCTCCCACAGTCCCCTGGAACATCACCGACTCCCCGTCTCCCACAGTCCCCTGGAACATCACCGGACTCCCGTCTCCAACAGTCCCCTGGAACATCACGGGGCTCCCCGTCTCTCACAGTCCCCTGGAACATCACGGGGCTCCCCGTCTCCCACAGTCCCCTGGAACATCACCGGACTCCCCGTCTCCCACAGTCCCCCTGGAACATCACCGGGATCCCCGTCTCCCACAGTCCACAGGAACATCACCGGACTCCCCGTCTCCCACAGTCCCCTGGAACATCACCGGACTCCCCGTCTCCCACAGTCCCCTGGAACATCACCGGACTCCCCGTCTCCCACAGTCCCCTGGAACATCACCGGACTCCCCGTCTCCCACAGTCCCCTGGAACATCACCGGGCTCCCCGTCTCCCACAGTCCCCTGGAACATCACCGGACTCCCCGTCTCCCACAGTCCCCTGGAACATCACCGGGCTCCCCGTCTCCCACAGTCCCCTGGAACATCACCGGACTCCCCGTCTCCCACAGTCCCCTGGAACATCTCCGGACTCCCCGTCTCCCACAGTCCCCTGGAACATCACCAGACTCCCCGTCTCCCACAGTCCCCAGGAACATCACGGGGCTCCCCGTCTCCCACAGTCCCCTGGAACATCACTGGACTCCCCGTCTCCCACAGTCCCCTGGAACATCACGGGACTCCCCGTCTCCCACAGTCCCCTGGAACATCACGGGACTCCCCGTCTCTCACAGTCCCCTGGAACATCACGGGGCTCCCCGTCTCCCACAGTCCCCTGGAACATCACGGGGCTCCCGTCTCCCACAGTCCCCTGGAACATCACGGGACTCCCCGTCTCCCACAGTCCCCTGGAACATCACGGGAATCCCCGTCTCCCACAGTCCCCTGGAACATCACCGGACTCCCCGTCTCCCACAGTCCCCAGGAACATCACCGGGCTCCCCGTCTCCCACAGTCCCCTGGAACATCACGGGGCTCCCCGTCACCCACAGTCCCCCGGAACATCACGGGGCTCCCCGTCTCCCACAGCCCCCCGGAACATCACGGGGCTCCCCGTCTCCCACAGTCCCCCGGAACATCACTGGGCTCCCCGTCTCCCACAGTCCCCTGGAAGCTCACGGGGCTCCCCGTCTACCACAGTCCCCTGGAACATCACCGGACTCACCGTCTCCCACAGTCCTCTGGAACATCACGGGACTCCCCGTCTCCCACAGTCCCCTGGAACATCACGGGACTCCCCGTCTCCCACAGTCCCCTGGAACATCACGGGAATCCCCGTCTCCCACAGTCCCCTGGAACATCACCGGACTCCCCGTCTCCCACAGTCCCCAGGAACATCACCAGGCTCCCCGTCTCCCACAGTCCGCTGGAACATCACCGGACTCCCCGTCTCCCACAGTCCCCTGGAAGCTGACCGGACTCCCTGCGGACTCCCCGTCTCCCACAGTCCCCTGGAACATCACCGGGGATCCCCGTCTCCCACAGTCCCCTGGAACATCACCGGACTCCCCGTCTCCCACAGTCCCCTGGAACATCACCGGGCTCCCCGTCACCCACAGTCCCCTGGAACATCACCGGGCTCCCCGTCTCCCACAGTCCCCTTGAACATCACCGGGGATCCCCGTCTCCCACAGTCCCCTGGAACATCACCGGGCTCCCCGTCTCCCACAGACCCCTTGAACATAACTGGACTCCAGTCTCCCACAGACCCATGGAACATCACGGGACTCCCCGTCTCCCACAGTCCCCTGGAACATCACGGGACTCCCCGTCTCCCACAGTCCCCTGGAACATCACCGGACTCCCCGTCTCCCACAGTCCCCTGGAACATCACCGACTCCCGTCTCCAACAGTCCCCCTGGAACATCACGGGGCTCCCCGTCTCTCACAGTCCCTTGGAACATCACGGGGCTCCCCATCTCCCACAGTCCCCTGGAACATCACCGGACTCCCCGTCTCCCACAGTCCCCAGGAACATCACCAGGCTCCCCGTCTCCCACAGTCCGCTGGAACATCACCGGACTCCCCGTCTCCCACAGTCCCCTGGAAGCTGACCGACTCCCTGCGACTCCCCGTCTCCCACAGTCCCCTGGAACATCACCGGGGATCCCCGTCTCCCACAGTCCCCTGGAACATCACCGGACTCCCCGTCTCCCACAGTCCCCTGGAACATCACCGGGCTCCCCGTCACCCACAGTCCCCTGGAACATCAACGGGCTCCCCGTCTCCCACAGTCCCCCTTGAACATCACCGGGGATCCCCGTCTCCCACAGTCCCCTGGAAACATCACCGGGCTCCCCGTCTCCCACAGACCCCTTGAACATAACTGGACTCCCAGTCTCCCACAGACCCCTGGAACATCACGGGACTCCCCGTCTCCCACAGTCCCCTGGAACATCACCGGACTCCCCGTCTCCCACAGTCCCCTGGAACATCACCGGACTCCCGTCTCCAACAGTCCCCTGGAACATCACGGGGCTCCCGTCTCTCACAGTCCCTTGGAACATCACGGGGCTCCCCGTCTCCCACAGTCCCCTGGAACATCACCGGACTCCCCGTCTCCCACAGTCCCCTGGAACATCACCGGACTCCCCGTCTCCCACAGTCCTCTGGAACATCACCGGACTCCCCGTCTCCCACAGTCCCCTGGAACATCACTGGACTCCCCGTCTCCCACAGTCCCTGGAACATCACGGGGCTCCCCGTCTCCCACAGTCCCCTGGAACATCACGGGGCTCCCCGTCTCCCACAGTCCCCTGGAACATCACCGACTCCCCGTCTCCACAGTCCCCCTGGAACATCACCGGACTCACCGTCTCCCACAGTCCCCTGGAACATCACCGGACTCCCCGTCTCCCACAGTCCCCTGGAACATCACCGGACTCCCCGTCTCCCACAGTCCCCCGGAACATCACCGGACTCCACGTCTCCCACAGTCCCCCCGAAACATCACGGGACTCCCCGTCTCCCACAGTCCCCTGGAACATCACGGGGCTCCCCGTCTTCCACAGTCCCCTGGAACATCACGGGACTCCCCATCTCCCACAGTCCCCTGGAACATCACGGGCTCCCCGTCTCCCACAGTCCCCAGGAACATCACGGGGCTCCCCGTCTCCCACAGTCCCCTGGAACAACAGCGGGCTCCCCGTCTCCCACAGTCCCCAGGAACATCACGGGGCTCCCCGTCTCCCACAGTCCCCTGGAACATCACGGGGCTCCCCGTCTCCCACAGTCCCCTGGAACATCACCGACTCCCCGTCTCCCACAGTCCCCTGGAAGCTGACCGGACTCCCCGTCTCCCACAGTCCCCTGGAAGCTGACCGGACTCCCCGTCTCCCACAGTCCCCTGGAACATCACCGGACCCACCGTCTCCCACAGTCCCCTGGAACATCACGGGGCTCCCCGTCTCCCACAGTCCCCTGGAACATCACCGGGCTCCCCGTCTCCCACAGTCCCCTGGAACATCACCGGGGATCCCCGTCTCCCACAGTCCCCTGGAACATCACCGGACTCCCCGTCTCCCACAGTCCCCTGGAACATCACCGGGCTCCCCGTCACCCACAGTCCCCTGGAACATCACCGGGCTCCCCGTCTCCCACAGTCCCCTTGAACATCACCGGGGATCCCCGTCTCCCACAGTCCCCTGGAACGTCACGGGGATCCCGTCTCCCACAGTCCCCTGGAACATCACCGGGCTCCCCGTCTCCCACAGTCCCCTGGAACATCACCGGGGATCCCCGTCTCCCACAGTCCCCTGGAACATCACAGGACTCCCCGTCTCCCACAGTCCCCTGGAACATCACCGGACTCCCCGTCTCCCACAGTCCCCTGGAACATCACCGGACTCCCGTCTCCAACAGTCCCCTGGAACATCACGGGGCTCCCCGTCTCCCACAGTCCCCTGGAACATCACGGGGCTCCCCGTCTCCCACAGTCCCCTGGAACATCACGGGGCTCCCCGTCTCCCACAGTCCCCTGGAACATCACCGGACTCCCCGTCTCCCACAGTCCCCTGGAACATCACCGGACTCCCCGTCTCCCACAGTCCCCTGGAACATCACCGGACTCCCCGTCTCCACAGTCCCCTGGAACATCACCGGACTCCCCGTCTCCCACAGTCCCCAGGAACATCACGGGGCTCCCCGTCTCCCACAGTCCCCTTGAACATCACTGCACTCCCCGTCTCCCACAGTCCCCTGGAACATCACGGGGCTCCCCGTCTCCCACAGTCCCCTGGAACATCACCGGACTCCCCGTCTCCCACAGCCCCCAGGAACATCACGGGGCTCCCTGTCTCTGACAGTCCCCTGGAACATCATGGGACTCCCCGTCTCCCACAGTCCCCTGGAACATCACGGGAATCCCCGTCTCCCACAGTCCCCTGGAACATCACCGGGACTCCCCGTCTCCCACAGTCCCCTGGAACATCACGGGGCTCCCCGTCACCCACAGTCCCCCGGAACATCACGGGGCTCCCCGTCTCCCACAGTCCCCCGGAACATCACGGGGCTCCCGTCTCCCACAGTCCCCTGGAAGCTCACGGGGCTCCCTGTCTACCACAGTCCCCTGGAAGCTCACGGGGCTTCCCTGTCTACCACAGTCCCCTGGAACATCACCGGACTCCCCGTCTCCCACAGTCCCCTGGAACATCACCGGACTCCCCGTCTGCCACAGTCCCTGGAAGCTCACCGGGGCTCCCCGTCTCCCACAGTCCCCTAGAACATCACCGGACTCCCCGTCTCCCACAGTCCCCTGGAACATCACCGGACTCCCGTCTGCCACAGTCCCCTGGAACATCACCGGACTCCCCCGTTCTGCCACATTCCCTGGAACATCACCGGACTCCCCGTCTGCCACAGTCCCATGGAATCTCACCGGGGCTCCCCGTCTCCCACAGTCCCCTAGAACATCACCGGACTCCCGTCTCCCACAGTACCCCTGGAACATCACGGGGCTCCCCGTCTCCCACAGTCCCCTGGAACATCACGGGGCTCCCCGTCTCCCACAGTCCCCTGGAACATCACCGGACTCACCGTCTCCCACAGTCCCCTGGAACATCACTGGATTCCCCGTCTCCCACAGTCCCCTGGAACATCACCGGGCTCCCCGTCTCCCACAGTCCCCAGGAACATTACGGGACTCCCTGTCTCCCACAGTCCCCTGGAACATCACCGGACTCCCCGTCTCCCACAGTCCCCTGGAAGCTGACCGACTCCCCGTCTCCCACAGTCCCCTGGAACATCACGGGACTCCCCGTCTCCCACAGTCCCCTGGAAGCTGACCGACTCCCCGTCTCCCACAGTCCCCTGGAACATCACGGGACTCCCCGTCTCCCACAGTCCCCTGGAACGTCACGGGGCTCCCCGTCTCCCAAAGTCCCCTGGAACGTCACCGGACTCCCCGTCTCCCATAGTCCCCTGGAACGTCACTGGACTCCCCGTCTCCCACAGTCCCCTGGAACGTCGCGGGGTTCCCCGTCTCCCACAGTCCCCTGGAACGTCACGGGGCTCCCCGTTCTCCCACAGTCCCCTGGAACATCACCGACTCCCCGTCTCCCACAGTCCCCTGGAACATCACCGGACTCACCGTCTCCCACATGTCCACAGGAACATCACGGGGCTCCCCGTCTCCACAGTCCCCGGAACATCACGGGGCTCCCCGTCTCCACAGTCCCCTGGACATCACCGACTCCCCGTCTCCCACAGTCCCCTGGAACGTCACGGGGCTCCCCGTCTCCCACAGTCCCCTGGAACGTCACGGGGCTCCCCGTCTCCCACAGTCCCCTGGAACATCACCGACTCCCCGTCTCCCACAGTCCCCAGGAACATCACTGGGCTCCCCCGTCTCCCACAGTCCCCTGGAACATCACGGGGCTCCCCGTCTCCCACAGTCCCCCGGAACATCACGGGGCTCCCCGTCTCCCACAGTCCCCTGGAACATCACCGGCTCCCAGTCTCCCACAGTCCCCTGGAAGCTGACGGACTCCCCGTCTCCTACAGTCCCCTTGAACATAACTGGACTCCCAGTCTCCCACAGTCTCCTGGAACATCACGGGACTCCCCGTCTCCCACAGTCCCCTGGAACATCACCGGACTCCCCGTCTCCAACAGTCCCCTGGAACATCACTGATCTACCCGTCTCCCACAGTCCCCTGTAACATCACCGGGCTCCCCGTCTCCCACAGTCCCCAGGAACATCACGGGGCTCCCCGTCTCCCACAGTCCCCTGGAACATCACGGGGCTCCCCGTCTCCCACAGTCCCCTTGAACATAACTGGACTCCCAGTCTCCCACAGTCCCCTGGAAGCTGACCGGACTCCCCGTCTCCCACAGTCCCCTTGAACATAACTGGACTCCCAGTCTCCCACAGTCCCCTGGAACATCACGGGACTCCCCGTCTCCCACAGTCCCCTGGAACATCACCGGACTCCCTGGTCTCCCACAGTCCCCCTGGAACATCACCGGACTCCCGTCTCCAACAGTCCCCTGGAACATCACGGGGCTCCCCGTCTCCCACAGTCCCCATGGAACATCACGGGGCTCCCCGTCTCACACAGTCCCCTGGAACATCACCGGACTCCCCGTCTCCCACAGTCCCCTGGAACATCACCGGGACTCCCCGTCACCCACAGTCCCCTGGAACATCACCGGACTCCCCGTCTCCCACAGTCCCCTGGAACATCACGGGACTCCCCGTCTCTCACAGTCCCCTGGGAACATCACGGGGCTCCCCGTCTCCCACAGTCCCCTGGAACATCACGGGGCTCCCCGTCTAACCACAGTCCCCTGGAAGCTCACGGACTCCCCGTCTCCCAAAGTCCCCTGGAACATCACCGGACTCCCCGTCTCCCACAGTCCCCTGGAAGCTGACCGGACTCCCCGTCTCTCACAGTCCGCTGGAACATCACCGGACTCCCCGTCTCCCACAGTCCCCAGGAACATCACCGGGCTCCCCGTCTCCCACAGTCCCCTGGAACATCACCGGACTCACCGTCTCCACAGTCCCCTGGAACATCACGGGGCTCCCCATCTCCCACAGTCCCCTGGAAGATCACCGGGCTCCCCGTCTCCCACAGTCCCCTGGAACATCACCGGGGATCCCCGTCTCCCACAGTCCCCTGGAACATCATGGGACTCCCCGTCTCCCACAGTCCCCTGGAACATCACGGGAATCCCCTGACTCCCACAGTCCCCTGGAACATCACCGGACTCCCCGTCTCCCACAGTCCCCTGGAACATCACCGGACTCCCCGTCTCCCACAGTCCCCTGGAACATCACGGGGCTCCCCGTCTCCCACAGTCCCCTGGAACATCACCGTGGCTCCCCGTCTCCCACAGTCCCCAGGAACATTACGGGACTCCCTGTCTCCCACAGTCCCCTGGAACATCACCGGACTCCCCGTCTCCCACAGTCCCCTGGAAGCTGACCGGACTCCCCGTCTCCCACAGTCCCCTGGAACATCACGGGACTCCCGTCTCCCACAGTCCCCTGGAAGCTGACCGGACTCCCCGTCTCCCACAGTCCCCTGGAACATCACGGGACTCCCCGTCTCCCACAGTCCCCTGGAAGCTGACCGGACTCCCCGTCTCCCACAGTCCCCTGGAACATCACGGGACTCCCCGTATCCCACAGTCCCCTGGAACGTCACGGGGCTCCCCGTCTCCCAAAGTCCCCTGGAACGTCACCGGACTCCCCGTCTCCCACAGTCCCCTGGAACGTCACCAGACTCCCCCGTCTCCCACAGTCCCCTGGAACGTCACGGGGCTCCCCGTCTCCCACAGTCCCCTGGAACGTCACGGGGCTCCACGTCTCCCACAGTCCCCTGGAACGTCACCGACTCCCCGTCTCCCACAGTCCCCTGGAACATCACCGGACTCACCGTCTCCCACAGTCCCAGGAACATCACTGGGCTCCCCGTCTCCCACAGTCCCCCGGGAACATCACGGGGCTCCCCGTCTCCCACAGTCCCCCGGAACATCACGGGGCTCCCCGTCTCCACAGTCCCCTGGAACATCACCGACTCCCCGTCTCCCACAGTCCCCTGGAACATCACTGACTCCCCGTCTCCCACAGTCCCCTGTAACATCACCGGGCTCCCCGTCTCCCACAGTCCCCAGGAACATCACGGGGCTCCCCGTCTCCCACAGTCCCCTGGAACATCACGGGGCTCCCCGTCTCCCACAGTCCCGTTGAACATAACTGGACTCCCAGTCTCCCACAGTCCCCTGGAAGCTGACCGGACTCCCCGTCTCCCACAGGTCCCCTTGAACATAACTGGACTCCCAGTCTCCCACAGTCCCCTGGAACATCACGGGACTCCCCGTCTCCCACAGTCCCCTGGAACATCACCGGACTCCCCGTCTCCCACAGTCCCCTGGAACATCACCGGACTCCCGTCTCCAACAGTCCCCTGGAACATCACGGGGTTCCCCGTCTCCCACAGTCCCCTGGAACATCACGGGGCTCCCCGACTCCCACAGTCCCCTGGAACATCACCGACTCCCCGTCTCCCACAGTCCCCTGGAACATCACTGACTCCCCGTCTCCCACAGTCCCCTGTAACATCACCGGGCTCCCCGTCTCCCACAGTCCCCAGGAACATCACGGGGCTCCCCTTCTCCCTCAGTCCCCTGGAACATCACGGGGCTCCCCGTCTCCCACAGTCCCCTTGAACATAACTGGACTCCCAGTCCTCCCACAGTCCCCTGGAAGCTGACCGACTCCCCGTCTCCCACAGTCCCTTGAACATAACTGGACTCCCAGTCTCCCACAGTCCCCTGGAACATCAGGGGACTCCCCGTCTCCCAACAGTCCCCTGGAACATCACCGGACTCCCCGTCTCCCACAGTCCCCTGGAACATCACCGGACTCCCGTCTCCAACAGTCCCCTGGTACATCACGGGGCTCCCCGTCTCCCACAGTCCCGCTGGAACATCACGGGGCTCCCCGTCTCCCACAGTCCCCTGGAACATCACGGGGCTCCCCGTCTCACACAGTCCCCTGGAACATTACCGGACTCACCGTCTCCCACATCTCCCACAGTCTCCTGGAACATCACCGGACTCCCCGTCTCCCACAGTCCCCTGGAACATCACCGGGGATCCCCGTCTCCCACAGTCCCCTAGAACATCACCGGACTCCCCGTCTCCCACAGTCCCCAGGAACATCACCGGGCTCCCCGTCTCCCACAGTCCCCTGGAACATCACCGGACTCCCCGTCTCCCACAGTCCCCTGGAACATCACGGGACTCCCCGTCTCTCACAGTCCCCTGGAACATCACGGGGCTCCCCGTCTCCCACAGTCCCCTGGAACATCACGGGGCTCCCCGTCTACCACAGTCCCCTGGAAGCTCACGGGACTACCCGTCTCCCACAGTCCCCTGGAACATCACCGGACTCCACGTCTGCCACAGTCCCCTGGAAGCTCACCGGGGCTCCCCGTCTCCCACAGTCCCCTAGAACATCACCGGACTCCCCGTCTCCCACAGTCCCCTGGAACATCACCGGACTCCCCGTCTGCCACAGTCCCCTGGAACATCACCGGACTCCCCGTCTGCCACAGTCCCCTGGAACCTCACCGGGGCTCCCCGTCTCCCACAGTCCCCTAGAACATCACCGGACTCCCCGTCTCCCACAGTCCCCTGGAACATCACCGGGGATCCCCGTCTCCCACAGTCCCCTAGAACATCACCGGACTCCCCGTCTCCCACAGTCCCCTGGAACATCACCGGGCTCCCCGTCTCCCACAGTCCCCTGGAACATCACGGGACTCCCCGTCTCCCACAGTCCCCTGGAACATCACCGGACTCCCCGTCTCCCACAGTCCCCTGGAACATCACCGGACTCCCCGTCTCCCACAGTCCCCTGTAACATCACCGGGCTCCCCGTCTCCCACAGTCCCCAGGAACATCACGGGGCTCCCCGTCTCCCACAGTCCCCTGGAACATCACCGGACTCCCCGTCTCCCACAGTCCCCTGGAAGCTGACCGGACACCCCGTCTCTCACAGTCCCCTGGAACATCACCGGACTCCCCGTCTCCCACAGTCCCCAGGAACATCACTGGGCTCCCCGTCTCCCACAGTCCCCTGGAACATCACCGGACTCACCGTCTCCCACAGTCCCCTGGAACATCACGGGGCTCCCCGTCTCCCACAGTCCCCTGGAAGATCACCGGGCTCCCCGTCTCCCACAGTCCCCTGGAACATCACCGGGGATCCCCGTCTCCCACAGTCCCCTGGAACATCACCGGACTCCCCGTCTCCCACAGTCCCCTGGAACATCACCGGGCTCCCCGTCACCCACAGTCCCCTGGAACATCACCGGGCTCCCCGTCTCCCACAGTCCCCTGGAACATCACCGGGCTCCCCGACTCCCACAGACCCCTTGAACATAACTGGACTCCCAGTCTCCCACAGTCCCCTGGAACATCACCGGGCTCCCCGTCTCCCACAGTCCCTTGAACATAACTGGACTCCCAGTCTCCCACAGTCCCCTGGAACATCACAGGACTCCCCGTCTCCCACAGTCCCCTGGAACATCACCGGACTCCCGTCTCCCACAGTCCCCTGGAACATCACCGGACTCCCCGTCTCCCACAGTCCCCTGGAACATCACCGGACCCCCGTCTCCAACAGTCCCCTGGAACATCACGGGGCTCCCCGTCTCCCACAGTCCCCTGGAACATCACGGGGCTCCCCGTCTCCCACAGTCCCCTGGAACATCACGGGGCTCCCCGTCTCCCACAGTCCCCCGGAACATCACGGGGCTCCCCGTCTCCCACAGTCCCCTGGAACATCACCGACTCCCCGTCTCCCACAGTCCCCTGGAACATCACTGACTCCCCGTCTCCCACAGTCCCCTGTAACATCACCGGGCTCCCCGTCTCCCACAGTCCCCAGGAACATCACGGGGCTCCCCGTCTCCCACAGTCCCCTGGAACATCACGGGGCTCCCCGTCTCCCACAGTCCCGTTGAACATAACTGGACTCCCAGTCTCCCACAGTCCCCTGGAAGCTGACCGGACTCCCCGTTTCCACAGTCCCCTTGAACATAACTGGACTCCCAGTCTCCCACAGTCCCCTGGAACATCACGGGACTCCCCGTCTCCCACAGTCCCCTGGAACATCACCGGACTCCCCGTCTCCCACAGTCCCCTGGAACATCACCGGACTCCCGTCTCCAACAGTCCCCTGGAACATCACGGGGCTCCCCGTCTCCCACAGTCCCCTGGAACATCACCGACTCCCCGTCTCCCACAGTCCCCTGGAACATCACTGACTCCCCGTCTCCCACAGTCCCCTGTAACATCACCGGGCTCCCCGTCTCCCACAGTCCCCAGGAACATCACGGGGCTCCCCGTCTCCCACAGTCCCCTGGAACATCACGGGGCTCCCCGTCTCCCACAGTCCCCTTGAACATAACTGGACTCCCAGTCTCCCACAGTCCCCTGGAAGCTGACCGGACTCCCCGTCTCCCACAGTCCCCTTGAACATAACTGGACTCCCAGTCTCCCACAGTCCCCTGGAACATCACGGGACTCCCCGTCTCCCACAGTCCCCTGGAACATCACCGGACTCCCCGTCTCCCACAGTCCCCTGGAACATCACGGGGCTCCCCGTCTCCCAAAGTCCCCTGGAACGTCACCGGACTCCCCGTCTCCCATAGTCCCCTGGAACGTCACCGACTCCCCGTCTCCCACAGTCCACTGGAACGTCACGGGGCTCCCCGTCTCCCACAGTCCCCTGGAACGTCACGGGGCTCCCCGTCTCCCACAGTCCCCTGGAACATCACCGACTCCCCGTCTCCCACAGTCCCCTGGAACATCACCGGACTCACCGTCTCCCACAGTCCCCTGGAACATCACCGGACTCCCCGTCTCCCACAGTCCCCTGGAACATCACGGGGCTCCCCGTCTCCCACAGTCCCCTGGAACATCACTGACTCCCCGTCTCCCACAGTCCCCTGTAACATCACCGGGCTCCCCGTCTCCCACAGTCCCCAGGAACATCACGGGGCTCCCCGTCTCCCACAGTCCCCTGGAACATCACCGACTCCCCGTCTCCCACAGTCCCCTGGAACATCACCGGACTCACCGTCTCCCACAGTCCCCTGGAACATCACCGGACTCCCCGTCTCCCACAGTCCCCTGGAACATCACGGGGCTCCCCGTCTCCCACAGTCCCCTGGAACATCACTGACTCCCCGTCTCCCACAGTCCCCTGTAACATCACCGGGCTCCCCGTCTCCCACAGTCCCCAGGAACATCACGGGGCTCCCCGTCTCCCACAGTCCCCTGGAACATCACGGGGCTCCCCGTCTCCCACAGTCCCGTTGAACATAACTGGACTCCCAGTCTCCCACAGTCCCCTGGAAGCTGACCGGACTCCCCGTCTCCCACAGTCCCCTTGAACATAACTGGACTCCCAGTCTCCCACAGTCTCCTGGAACATCACGGGACTCCCCGTCTCCCACAGTCCCCTGGAACATCACCGGACTCCCCGTCTCCCACAGTCCCCTGGAACATCACCGGACTCCCATCTCCAACAGTCCCCTGGAACATCACGGGGCTCCCCGTCTCCCACAGTCCCTTGGAACATCACGGGGCTCCCCGTCTCCCACAGTCCCCTGGAAGCTGACCGGACTCCCCGTCTCCCACAGTCCCCTTGAACATAACTGGACTCCCAGTCTCCCACAGTCCCCTGGAACATCACGGGACTCCCCGTCTCCCACAGTCCCCTGGAACATCACCGGACTCCCCGTCTCCCACAGTCCCCTGGAACATCACCGGACTCCCGTCTCCCACAGTCCCCTGGAACATCACGGGGCTCCCCGTCTCCCACAGTCCCCTGGAACATCACGGGGCTCCCCGTCTCACACAGTCCCCTGGAACATCACCGGACTCCCCGTCTCCCACAGTCCCCTGGAACATCACCGGACTCCCCGTCTCCCACAGTCCCCTGGAACATCACCGGGGATCCCCGTCTCCCACAGTCCCCTAGAACATCACCGGACTCCCCGTCTCCCACAGTCCCCAGTAACATCACCGGGCTCCCCGTCTCCCACAGTCCCCTGGAACATCACCGGACTCCCCGTCACCCACAGTCCCCTGGAACATCACCGGACTCCCCGTCTCCCACAGTCCCCTGGAACATCACGGGACTCCCCGTCTCTCACAGTCCCCTGGAACATCACGGGGCTCCCCGTCTCCCACAGTCCCCTGGAACATCACGGGGCTCCCCGTCTACCACAGTCCCCTGGAAGCTCACGGGACTCCCCGTCTCCCACAGTCCCCTGGAACAACACTGGACTCCCCGTCTGCCACAGTCCCCTGGAAGCTCACCGGGGCTCCCCGTCTCCCACAGTCCCCTAGAACATCACCGGACTCCCCGTCTCCCACAGTCCCCTGGAACATCACCGGACTCCCCGTCTGCCACAGTCCCCTTGAACATAACTGGACTCCCAGTCTCCCACAGTCCCCTGGAAGATGACCGGACTCCCCGTCTCCCACAGTCCCCTTGAACATAACTGGACTCCCAGTCTCCCACAGTCCCCTGGAACATCACGGGGCTCCCCTTCTCCCACAGTCCCCTGGAACATCACGGGGCTCCCCGTCTCCCACAGTCCCCTGGAACATCACGGGGCTCCCCGTCTCACACAGTCCCCTGGAACATCACCGGACTCCCCGTCTCCCACAGTCCCCTGGAACATCACCGGATTCCCCGTCTCCCACAATCCCCTGGAACATCAACGGGGATCCCCGTCTCCCACAGTCCCCTAGAACATCACCGGACTCCCCGTCTCCCACAGTCCCCAGGAACATCACCGGGCTCCCCGTCTCCCACAGTCCCCTGGAACATCACCGGACTCCCCGTCACCCACAGTCCCCTGGAACATCACCGGACTCCCCGTCTCCCACAGTCCCCTGGAACATCACGGGACTCCCCGTCTCTCACAGTCCCCTGGAACATCACGGGGCTCCCCGTCTCCCACAGTCCCCTGGAACATCACGGGGCTCCCCGTCTACCACAGTCCCCTGGAAGCTCACGGGACTCCCCGTCTCCCACAGTCCCCTGGAACATCACCGGACTCCCCGTCTGCCACAGTCCCCTGGAAGCTCACCGGGGCTCCCCGTCTCCCACAGTCCCCTAGAACATCACCGGACTCCCCGTCTCCCACAGTCCCCTGGAACATCACCGGACTCCCCGTCTGCCACAGTCCCCTGGAACATCACCGGACTCCCCGTCTGCCACAGTCCCCTGGAATCTCACCGGGGCTCGCCGTCTCCCACAGTCCCCTAGAACATCACCGGACTCCCCGTCTCCCACAGTCCCCTGGAACATCACCGGGGATCCCCGTCTCCCACAGTCCCCTAGAACATCACCGGACTCCCCGTCTCCCACAGTCCCCTGGAACATCACCGGGCTCCCCGTCTCCCACAGTCCCCTGGAACATCACGGGACTCCCCGTCTCCCACAGTCCCCTGGAACATCACCGGACTCCCCGTCTCCCACAGTCCCCTGGAACATCACCGGACTCCCCGTCTCCCACAGTCCCCTGTAACATCACCGGGCCTCCCCGTCTCCCACAGTCCCCAGGAACATCACGGGGCTCCCCGTCTCCCACAGTCCCCTGGAACATCACGGGGCTCCCCGTCTCCCACAGTCCGCTGGAACATCACCGGACTCCCCGTCTCCCACAGTCCCCTGGAAGCTGACCGGACTCCCCGTCTCTCACAGTCCCCTGGAACATCACCGGACTCCCCGTCTCCCACAGTCCCCAGGAACATCACCGGGCTCCCCGTCTCCCACAGTCCCCTGGAACATCACCGGACTCACCGTCTCCCACAGTCCCCTGGAACATCACGGGGCTCCCTGTCTCCCACAGTCCCCTGGAAGATCACCGGGCTCCCCGTCTCCCACAGTCCCCTGGAACATCACCGGGGATCCCCGTCTCCCACAGTCCCCTGGAACATCACCGGACTCCCCGTCTCCCACAGTCCCCTGGAACATCACCGGGCTCCCCGTCACCCACAGTCCCCTGGAACATCACCGGGCTCCCCGTCTCCCACAGTCCCCTGGAACATCACCGGGCTCCCCGTCTCCCACAGACCCCTTGAACATAACTGGACTCCCAGTCTCCCACAGTCCCCTGGAACATCACCGGGCTCCCCGTCTCCCACAGTCCCCTTGAACATAACTGGACTCCCAGTCTCCCACAGTCCACTGGAACATCACAGGACTCCCCGTCTCCCACAGTCCCCTGGAACATCACCGGACTCCCCGTCTCCCACAGTCCCCTGGAACATCACCGGACCCCCGTCTCCAACAGTCCCCTGGAACATCACGGGGCTCCCCGTCTCCCACAGTCCCCTGGAACATCACGGGGCTCCCCGTCTCCCACAGTCCCCTGGAACATCACGGGGCTCCCGTCTACCACAGTCCCCTGGAAGCTCACGGGACTCCCCGTCTCCCACAGTCCCCTGGAACATCACCGGACTCCCCGTCTGCCACAGTCCCCTGGAAGCTCACCGGGGCTCCCCGTCTCCCACAGTCCCCTAGAACATCACCGGACTCCCCGTCTCCCACAGTCCCCTGGAACATCACCGGACTCCCCGTCTGCCACAGTCCCCTGGAACATCACCGGACTCCCCGTCTGCCACAGTCCCCAGGAACATCACGGGGCTCCCCGTCTCCCACAGTCCCCTGGAACATCACGGGGCTCCCCGTCTCCCACAGTCCCCTTGAACATAACTGGACTCCCAGTCTCCCACAGTCCCCTGGAAGCTGACCGGACTCCCCGTCTCCCACAGTCCCCTTGAACATAACTGGACTCCCAGTCTCCCACAGTCCCCTGGAACATCACGGGACTCCCCGTCTCCCACAGTCCCCTGGAACATCACCGGACTCCCCGTCTCCCACAGTCCCCTGGAACATCACGGGGCTCCCCGTCTCCGAAAGTCCCCTGGAATGTCACCGGACTCCCCGTCTCCCATAGTCCCCTGGAACGTCACCGGACTCCCCGTCTCCACAGTCCCCTGGAACATCACGGGGCTCCCCGTCTCCCACAGTCCCCTGGAACATCACTGACTCCCCGTCTCCCACAGTCCCCTGTAACATCACCGGGCTCCCCGTCTCCCACAGTCCCCAGGAACATCACGGGGCTCCCCGTCTCCCACAGTCCCCTGGAACATCACCGACTCCCCGTCTCCCACAGTCCCCTGGAACATCACCGGACTCACCGTCTCCACAGTCCCCTGGAACATCACCGGACTCCCCTTCTCCCACAGTCCCCTGGAACATCACGGGGCTCCCCGTCTCCCACAGTCCCCTGGAACATCACTGACTCCCCGTCTCCCACAGTCCCCTGTAACATCACCGGGCTCCCCGTCTCCCACAGTCCCCAGGAACATCACGGGGCTCCCCGTCTCCCACAGTCCCCTGGAACATCACGGGGCTCCCGTCTCCCACAGTCCCGTTGAACAAAACTGGACTCCCAGTCTCCCACAGTCCCCTGGAAGCTGACCGGACTCCCCGTCTCCCACAGTCCCCTTGAACATAACTGGACTCCCAGTCTCCCACAGTCTCCTGGAACATCACGGGACTCCCCGTCTCCCACAGTCCCCTGGAACATCACCGGACTCCCCGTCTCCCACAGTCCCCTGGAACATCACCGGACTCCCGTCTCCAACAGTCCCCTGGAACATCACGGGGCTCCCCGTCTCCCACAGTCCCTTGGAACATCACGGGGCTCCCCGTCTCCCACAGTCCCCTGGAAGCTGACCGGACTCCCCGTCTCCCACAGTCCCCTTGAACATAACTGGACTCCCAGTCTCCCACAGTCCCCTGGAACATCACGGGACTCCCCGTCTCCCACAGTCCCCTGGAACATCACCGGACTCCCCGTCTCCCACAGTCCCCTGGAACATCACCGGACTCCCGTCTCCCACAGTCCCCTGGAACATCACGGGGCTCCCCGTCTCCCACAGTCCCCTGGAACATCACGGGGCTCCCCGTCTCACACAGTCCCCTGGAACATCACCGGACTCCCCGTCTCCCACAGTCCCCTGGAACATCACCGGACTCCCCGTCTCCCACAGTCCCCTGGAACATCACCGGGGATCCCCGTCTCCCACAGTCCCCTAGAACATCACCGGACTCCCCGTCTCCCACAGTCCCCAGGAACATCACCGGGCTCCCCGTCTCCCACAGTCCCCTGGAACATCACCGGACTCCCCGTCACCCACAGTCCCCTGGAACATCACCGGACTCCCCGTCTCCCACAGTCCCCTGGAACATCACGGGACTCCCCGTCTCTCACAGTCCCCTGGAACATCACGGGGCTCCCCGTCTCCCACAGTCCCCTGGAACATCACGGGGCTCCCCGTCTACCACAGTCCCCTGGAAGCTCACGGGACTCCCCGTCTCCCACAGTCCCCTGGAACAACACTGGACTCCCCGTCTGCCACAGTCCCCTGGAAGCTCACCGGGGCTCCCCGTCTCCCACAGTCCCCTAGAACATCACCGGACTCCCCGTCTCCCACAGTCCCCTGGAACATCACCGGACTCCCCGTCTGCCACAGTCCCCTTGAACATAACTGGACTCCCAGTCTCCCACAGTCCCCTGGAAGATGACCGGACTCCCCGTCTCCCACAGTCCCCTTGAACATAACTGGACTCCCAGTCTCCCACAGTCCCCTGGAACATCACGGGGCTCCCCGTCTCCCACAGTCCCCTGGAACATCACGGGGCTCCCCGTCTCCCACAGTCCCCTGGAACATCACGGGGCTCCCCGTCTCACACAGTCCCCTGGAACATCACCGGACTCCCCGTCTCCCACAGTCCCCTGGAACATCACCGGACTCCCCGTCTCCCACAATCCCCTGGAACATCAACGGGGATCCCCGTCTCCCACAGTCCCCTAGAACATCACCGGACTCCCCGTCTCCCACAGTCCCCAGGAACATCACCGGGCTCCCCGTCTCCCACAGTCCCTTGGAACATCACCGGACTCCCCGTCACCCACAGTCCCCTGGAACATCACCGGACTCCCCGTCTCCCACAGTCCCCTGGAACATCACGGGACTCCCCGTCTCTCACAGTCCCCTGGAACATCACGGGGCTCCCCGTCTCCCACAGTCCCCTGGAACATCACGGGGCTCCCCGTCTACCACAGTCCCCTGGAAGCTCACGGGACTCCCCGTCACCCACAGTCCCCTGGAACATCACCGGACTCCCCGTCTCCCACAGTCCCCTGGAACATCACGGGACTCCCCGTCTCTCACAGTCCCCTGGAACATCACGGGGCTCCCCGTCTCCCACAGTCCCCTGGAACATCACGGGGCTCCCCGTCTACCACAGTCCCCTGGAAGCTCACGGGACTCCCCCGTCTCCCACAGTCCCCTGGAACATCACCGGACTCCCCGTCTGCCACAGTCCCCTGGAAGCTCACCGGGGCTCCCCGTCTCCCACAGTCCCCTAGAACATCACCGGACTCCCCGTCTCCCACAGTCCCCTGGAACATCACCGGACTCCCCGTCTGCCACAGTCCCCTGGAACATCACCGGACTCCCCGTCTGCCACAGTCCCCTGGAATCTCACCGGGGCTCGCCGTCTCCCACAGTCCCCTAGAACATCACCGGACTCCCCGTCTCCCACAGTCCCCTGGAACATCACCGGGGATCCCCGTCTCCCACAGTCCCCTAGAACATCACCGGACTCCCCGTCTCCCACAGTCCCCTGGAACATCACCGGGCTCCCCGTCTCCCACAGTCCCCTGGAACATCACGGGACTCCCCGTCTCCCACAGTCCCCTGGAACATCACCGGACTCCCCGTCTCCCACAGTCCCCTGGAACATCACCGGACTCCCCGTCTCCCACAGTCCCCTGTAACATCACCGGGCTCCCCGTCTCCCACAGTCCCCAGGAACATCACGGGGCTCCCCGTCTCCCACAGTCCCCTGGAACATCACGGGGCTCCCCGTCTCCCACAGTCCGCTGGAACATCACCGGACTCCCCGTCTCCCACAGTCCCCTGGAAGCTGACCGGACTCCCCGTCTCTCACAGTCCCCTGGAACATCACCGGACTCCCCGTCTCCCACAGTCCCCAGGAACATCACCGGGCTCCCCGTCTCCCACAGTCCCCTGGAACATCACCGGACTCACCGTCTCCCACAGTCCCCTGGAACATCACGGGGCTCCCTGTCTCCCACAGTCCCCTGGAAGATCACCGGGCTCCCCGTCTCCCACAGTCCCCTGGAACATCACCGGGGATCCCCGTCTCCCACAGTCCCCTGGAACATCACCGGACTCCCCGTCTACCACAGTCCCCTGGAACATCACCGGGCTCCCCGTCACCCACAGTCCCCTGGAACATCACCGGGCTCCCCGTCTCCCACAGTCCCCTGGAACATCACCGGGCTCCCCGTCTCCCACAGACCCCTTGAACATAACTGGACTCCCAGTCTCCCACAGTCCCCTGGAACATCACCGGGCTCCCCGTCTCCCACAGTCCCCTTGAACATAACTGGACTCCCAGTCTCCCACAGTCCACTGGAACATCACAGGACTCCCCGTCTCCCACAGTCCCCTGGAACATCACCGGACTCCCCGTCTCCCACAGTCCCCTGGAACATCACCGGACCCCCGTCTCCAACAGTCCCCTGGAACATCACGGGGCTCCCCGTCTCCCACAGTCCCCTGGAACATCACGGGGCTCCCCGTCTCCCACAGTCCCCTGGAACATCACGGGGCTCCCCGTCTACCACAGTCCCCTGGAAGCTCACGGGACTCCCCGTCTCCCACAGTCCCCTGGAACATCACCGGACTCCCCGTCTGCCACAGTCCCCTGGAAGCTCACCGGGGCTCCCCGTCTCCCACAGTCCCCTAGAACATCACCGGACTCCCCGTCTCCCACAGTCCCCTGGAACATCACCGGACTCCCCGTCTGCCACAGTCCCCTGGAACATCACCGGACTCCCCGTCTGCCACAGTCCCCAGGAACATCACGGGGCTCCCCGTCTCCCACAGTCCCCTGGAACATCACGGGGCTCCCCGTCTCCCACAGTCCCCTTGAACATAACTGGACTCCCAGTCTCCCACAGTCCCCTGGAAGCTGACCGGACTCCCCGTCTCCCACAGTCCCCTTGAACATAACTGGACTCCCAGTCTCCCACAGTCCCCTGGAACATCACGGGACTCCCCGTCTCCCACAGTCCCCTGGAACATCACCGGACTCCCCGTCTCCCACAGTCCCCTGGAACATCACGGGGCTCCCCGTCTCCGAAAGTCCCCTGGAACGTCACCGGACTCCCCGTCTCCCATAGTCCCCTGGAACGTCACCGGACTCCCCGTCTCCCACAGTCCCCTGGAACATCACGGGGCTCCCCGTCTCCCACAGTCCCCTGGAACATCACTGACTCCCCGTCTCCCACAGTCCCCTGTAACATCACCGGGCTCCCCGTCTCCCACAGTCCCCTGGAACATCACCGACTCCCCGTCTCCCACAGTCCCCTGGAACATCACCGGACTCACCGTCTCCCACAGTCCCCTGGAACATCACCGGACTCCCCGTCTCCCACAGTCCCCTGGAACATCACGGGGCTCCCCGTCTCCCACAGTCCCCTGGAACATCACTGACTCCCCGTCTCCCACAGTCCCCTGTAACATCACCGGGCTCCCCGTCTCCCACAGTCCCCAGGAACATCACGGGGCTCCCCGTCTACCACAGTCCCCTGGAACATCACGGGGCTCCCCGTCTCCCACAGTCCCGTTGAACATAACTGGACTCCCAGTCTCCCACAGTCCCCTGGAAGCTGACCGGACTCCCCGTCTCCCACAGTCCCCTTGAACATAACTGGACTCCCAGTCTCCCACAGTCTCCTGGAACATCACGGGACTCCCCGTCTCCCACAGTCCCCTGGAACATCACCGGACTCCCCGTCTCCCACAGTCCCCTGGAACATCACCGGACTCCCGTCTCCAACAGTCCCCTGGAACATCACGGGGCTCCCCGTCTCCCACAGTCCCTTGGAACATCACGGGGCTCCCCGTCTCCCACAGTCCCCTGGAAGCTGACCGGACTCCCCGTCTCCCACAGTCCCCTTGAACATAACTGGACTCCCAGTCTCCCACAGTCCCCTGGAACATCACGGGACTCCCCGTCTCCCACAGTCCCCTGGAACATCACCGGACTCCCCGTCTCCCACAGTCCCCTGGAACATCACCGGACTCCCGTCTCCCACAGTCCCCTGGAACATCACGGGGCTCCCCGTCTCCCACAGTCCCCTGGAACATCACGGGGCTCCCCGTCTCACACAGTCCCCTGGAACATCACCGGACTCCCCGTCTCCCACAGTCCCCTGGAACATCACCGGACTCCGCGTCTCCCACAGTCCCCTGGAACATCACCGGGGATCCCCGTCTCCCACAGTCCCCTAGAACATCACCGGACTCCCCGTCTCCCACAGTCCCCAGGAACATCACCGGGCTCCCCGTCTCCCACAGTCCCCTGGAACATCACCGGACTCCCCGTCACCCACAGTCCCCTGGAACATCACCGGACTCCCCGTCTCCCACAGTCCCCTGGAACATCACGGGACTCCCCGTCTCTCACAGTCCCCTGGAACATCACGGGGCTCCCCGTCTCCCACAGTCCCCTGGAACATCACGGGGCTCCCCGTCTACCACAGTCCCCTGGAAGCTCACGGGACTCCCCGTCTCCCACAGTCCCCTGGAACAACACTGGACTCCCCGTCTGCCACAGTCCCCTGGAAGCTCACCGGGGCTCCCCGTCTCCCACAGTCCCCTAGAACATCACCGGACTCCCCGTCTCCCACAGTCCCCTGGAACATCACCGGACTCCCCGTCTGCCACAGTCCCCTTGAACATAACTGGACTCCCAGTCTCCCACAGTCCCCTGGAAGATGACCGGACTCCCCGTCTCCCACAGTCCCCTTGAACATAACTGGACTCCCAGTCTCCCACAGTCCCCTGGAACATCACGGGGCTCCCCGTCTCCCACAGTCCCCTGGAACATCACGGGGCTCCCCGTCTCCCACAGTCCCCTGGAACATCACGGGGCTCCCCGTCTCACACAGTCCCCTGGAACATCACCGGACTCCCCGTCTCCCACAGTCCCCTGGAACATCACCGGACTCCCCGTCTCCCACAATCCCCTGGAACATCAACGGGGATCCCCGTCTCCCACAGTCCCCTAGAACATCACCGGACTCCCCGTCTCCCACAGTCCCCAGGAACATCACCGGGCTCCCCGTCTCCCACAGTCCCCTGGAACATCACCGGACTCCCCGTCACCCACAGTCCCCTGGAACATCACCGGACTCCCCGTCTCCCACAGTCCCCTGGAACATCACGGGACTCCCCGTCTCTCACAGTCCCCTGGAACATCACGGGGCTCCCCGTCTCCCACAGTCCCCTGGAACATCACGGGGCTCCCCGTCTACCACAGTCCCCTGGAAGCTCACGGGACTCCCCGTCTCCCACAGTCCCCTGGAACATCACCGGACTCCCCGTCTGCCACAGTCCCCTGGAAGCTCACCGGGGCTCCCCGTCTCCCACAGTCCCCTAGAACATCACCGGACTCCCCGTCTCCCACAGTCCCCTGGAACATCACCGGACTCCCCGTCTGCCACAGTCCCCTGGAACATCACCGGACTCCCCGTCTGCCACAGTCCCCTGGAATCTCACCGGGGCTCGCCGTCTCCCACAGTCCCCTGGAACATCACCGGACTCCCAGTCTCCCACAGTCCCCTGGAACATCACGGGGCTCCCCGTCTCCCAAAGTCCCCTGGAACGTCACCGGACTCCCCGTCTCCCATAGTCCCCTGGAACGTCACCGGACTCCCCGTCTCCCACAGTCCACTGGAACGTCACGGGGCTCCCCGTCTCCCACAGTCCCCTGGAACGTCACGGGGCTCCCCGTCTCCCACAGTCCCCTGGAACATCACCGACTCCCCGTCTCCCACAGTCCCCTGGAACATCACCGGACTCACCGTCTCCCACAGTCCCCTGGAACATCACCGGACTCCCCGTCTCCCACAGTCCCCTGGAACATCACGGGGCTCCCCGTCTCCCACAGTCCCCTGGAACATCACTGACTCCCCGTCTCCCACAGTCCCCTGTAACATCACCGGGCTCCCCGTCTCCCACAGTCCCCAGGAACATCACGGGGCTCCCCGTCTCCCACAGTCCCCTGGAACATCACCGACTCCCCGTCTCCCACAGTCCCCTGGAACATCACCGGACTCACCGTCTCCCACAGTCCCCTGGAACATCACCGGACTCCCCGTCTCCCACAGTCCCCTGGAACATCACGGGGCTCCCCGTCTCCCACAGTCCCCTGGAACATCACTGACTCCCCGTCTCCCACAGTCCCCTGTAACATCACCGGGCTCCCCGTCTCCCACAGTCCCCAGGAACATCACGGGGCTCCCCGTCTCCCACAGTCCCCTGGAACATCACGGGGCTCCCCGTCTCCCACAGTCCCGTTGAACATAACTGGACTCCCAGTCTCCCACAGTCCCCTGGAAGCTGACCGGACTCCCCGCCTCCCACAGTCCCCTTGAACATAACTGGACTCCCAGTCTCCCACAGTCTCCTGGAACATCACGGGACTCCCCGTCTCCCACAGTCCCCTGGAACATCACCGGACTCCCCGTCTACCACAGTCCCCTGGAACATCACCGGGCTCCCCGTCACCCACAGTCCCCTGGAACATCACCGGGCTCCCCGTCTCCCACAGTCCCCTGGAACATCACCGGGCTCCCCGTCTCCCACAGACCCCTTGAACATAACTGGACTCCCAGTCTCCCACAGTCCCCTGGAACATCACCGGGCTCCCCGTCTCCCACAGTCCCCTTGAACATAACTGGACTCCCAGTCTCCCACAGTCCACTGGAACATCACAGGACTCCCCGTCTCCCACAGTCCCCTGGAACATCACCGGACTCCCCGTCTCCCACAGTCCCCTGGAACATCACCGGACCCCCGTCTCCAACAGTCCCCTGGAACATCACGGGGCTCCCCGTCTCCCACAGTCCCCTGGAACATCACGGGGCTCCCCGTCTCCCACAGTCCCCTGGAACATCACGGGGCTCCCCGTCTACCACAGTCCCCTGGAAGCTCACGGGACTCCCCGTCTCCCACAGTCCCCTGGAACATCACCGGACTCCCCGTCTGCCACAGTCCCCTGGAAGCTCACCGGGGCTCCCCGTCTCCCACAGTCCCCTAGAACATCACCGGACTCCCCGTCTCCCACAGTCCCCTGGAACATCACCGGACTCCCCGTCTGCCACAGTCCCCTGGAACATCACCGGACTCCCCGTCTGCCACAGTCCCCAGGAACATCACGGGGCTCCCCGTCTCCCACAGTCCCCTGGAACATCACGGGGCTCCCCGTCTCCCACAGTCCCCTTGAACATAACTGGACTCCCAGTCTCCCACAGTCCCCTGGAAGCTGACCGGACTCCCCGTCTCCCACAGTCCCCTTGAACATAACTGGACTCCCAGTCTCCCACAGTCCCCTGGAACATCACGGGACTCCCCGTCTCCCACAGTCCCCTGGAACATCACCGGACTCCCCGTCTCCCACAGTCCCCTGGAACATCACGGGGCTCCCCGTCTCCGAAAGTCCCCTGGAACGTCACCGGACTCCCCGTCTCCCATAGTCCCCTGGAACGTCACCGGACTCCCCGTCTCCCACAGTCCCCTGGAACATCACGGGGCTCCCCGTCTCCCACAGTCCCCTGGAACATCACTGACTCCCCGTCTCCCACAGTCCCCTGTAACATCACCGGGCTCCCCGTCTCCCACAGTCCCCTGGAACATCACCGACTCCCCGTCTCCCACAGTCCCCTGGAACATCACCGGACTCACCGTCTCCCACAGTCCCCTGGAACATCACCGGACTCCCCGTCTCCCACAGTCCCCTGGAACATCACGGGGCTCCCCGTCTCCCACAGTCCCCTGGAACATCACTGACTCCCCGTCTCCCACAGTCCCCTGTAACATCACCGGGCTCCCCGTCTCCCACAGTCCCCAGGAACATCACGGGGCTCCCCGTCTACCACAGTCCCCTGGAACATCACGGGGCTCCCCGTCTCCCACAGTCCCGTTGAACATAACTGGACTCCCAGTCTCCCAAAGTCCCCTGGAAGCTGACCGGACTCCCCGTCTCCCACAGTCCCCTTGAACATAACTGGACTCCCAGTCTCCCACAGTCTCCTGGAACATCACGGGACTCCCCGTCTCCCACAGTCCCCTGGAACATCACCGGACTCCCCGTCTCCCACAGTCCCCTGGAACATCACCGGACTCCCGTCTCCAACAGTCCCCTGGAACATCACGGGGCTCCCCGTCTCCCACAGTCCCTTGGAACATCACGGGGCTCCCCGTCTCCCACAGTCCCCTGGAAGCTGACCGGACTCCCCGTCTCCCACAGTCCCCTTGAACATAACTGGACTCCCAGTCTCCCACAGTCCCCTGGAACATCACGGGACTCCCCGTCTCCCACAGTCCCCTGGAACATCACCGGACTCCCCGTCTCCCACAGTCCCCTGGAACATCACCGGACTCCCGTCTCCCACAGTCCCCTGGAACATCACGGGGCTCCCCGTCTCCCACAGTCCCCTGGAACATCACGGGGCTCCCCGTCTCACACAGTCCCCTGGAACATCACCGGACTCCCCGTCTCCCACAGTCCCCTGGAACATCACCGGACTCCGCGTCTCCCACAGTCCCCTGGAACATCACCGGGGATCCCCGTCTCCCACAGTCCCCTAGAACATCACCGGACTCCCCGTCTCCCACAGTCCCCAGGAACATCACCGGGCTCCCCGTCTCCCACAGTCCCCTGGAACATCACCGGACTCCCCGTCACCCACAGTCCCCTGGAACATCACCGGACTCCCCGTCTCCCACAGTCCCCTGGAACATCACGGGACTCCCCGTCTCTCACAGTCCCCTGGAACATCACGGGGCTCCCCGTCTCCCACAGTCCCCTGGAACATCACGGGGCTCCCCGTCTACCACAGTCCCCTGGAAGCTCACGGGACTCCCCGTCTCCCACAGTCCCCTGGAACAACACTGGACTCCCCGTCTGCCACAGTCCCCTGGAAGCTCACCGGGGCTCCCCGTCTCCCACAGTCCCCTAGAACATCACCGGACTCCCCGTCTCCCACAGTCCCCTGGAACATCACCGGACTCCCCGTCTGCCACAGTCCCCTTGAACATAACTGGACTCCCAGTCTCCCACAGTCCCCTGGAAGATGACCGGACTCCCCGTCTCCCACAGTCCCCTTGAACATAACTGGACTCCCAGTCTCCCACAGTCCCCTGGAACATCACGGGGCTCCCCGTCTCCCACAGTCCCCTGGAACATCACGGGGCTCCCCGTCTCCCACAGTCCCCTGGAACATCACGGGGCTCCCCGTCTCACACAGTCCCCTGGAACATCACCGGACTCCCCGTCTCCCACAGTCCCCTGGAACATCACCGGACTCCCCGTCTCCCACAATCCCCTGGAACATCAACGGGGATCCCCGTCTCCCACAGTCCCCTAGAACATCACCGGACTCCCCGTCTCCCACAGTCCCCAGGAACATCACCGGGCTCCCCGTCTCCCACAGTCCCCTGGAACATCACCGGACTCCCCGTCACCCACAGTCCCCTGGAACATCACCGGACTCCCCGTCTCCCACAGTCCCCTGGAACATCACGGGACTCCCCGTCTCTCACAGTCCCCTGGAACATCACGGGGCTCCCCGTCTCCCACAGTCCCCTGGAACATCACGGGGCTCCCCGTCTACCACAGTCCCCTGGAAGCTCACGGGACTCCCCGTCTCCCACAGTCCCCTGGAACATCACCGGACTCCCCGTCTGCCACAGTCCCCTGGAAGCTCACCGGGGCTCCCCGTCTCCCACAGTCCCCTAGAACATCACCGGACTCCCCGTCTCCCACAGTCCCCTGGAACATCACCGGACTCCCCGTCTGCCACAGTCCCCTGGAACATCACCGGACTCCCCGTCTGCCACAGTCCCCTGGAATCTCACCGGGGCTCGCCGTCTCCCACAGTCCCCTGGAACATCACCGGACTCCCAGTCTCCCACAGTCCCCTGGAACATCACGGGACTCCCCGTCTCCCACAGTCCCCTGGAACATCACCGGACTCCCCGTCTCCCACAGTCCCCTGGAACATCACGGGGCTCCCCGTCTCCCAAAGTCCCCTGGAACGTCACCGGACTCCCCGTCTCCCATAGTCCCCTGGAACGTCACCGGACTCCCCGTCTCCCACAGTCCACTGGAACGTCACGGGGCTCCCCGTCTCCCACAGTCCCCTGGAACGTCACGGGGCTCCCCGTCTCCCACAGTCCCCTGGAACATCACCGACTCCCCGTCTCCCACAGTCCCCTGGAACATCACCGGACTCACCGTCTCCCACAGTCCCCTGGAACATCACCGGACTCCCCGTCTCCCACAGTCCCCTGGAACATCACGGGGCTCCCCGTCTCCCACAGTCCCCTGGAACATCACTGACTCCCCGTCTCCCACAGTCCCCTGTAACATCACCGGGCTCCCCGTCTCCCACAGTCCCCAGGAACATCACGGGGCTCCCCGTCTCCCACAGTCCCCTGGAACATCACCGACTCCCCGTCTCCCACAGTCCCCTGGAACATCACCGGACTCACCGTCTCCCACAGTCCCCTGGAACATCACCGGACTCCCCGTCTCCCACAGTCCCCTGGAACATCACGGGGCTCCCCGTCTCCCACAGTCCCCTGGAACATCACTGACTCCCCGTCTCCCACAGTCCCCTGTAACATCACCGGGCTCCCCGTCTCCCACAGTCCCCAGGAACATCACGGGGCTCCCCGTCTCCCACAGTCCCCTGGAACATCACGGGGCTCCCCGTCTCCCACAGTCCCGTTGAACATAACTGGACTCCCAGTCTCCCACAGTCCCCTGGAAGCTGACCGGACTCCCCGTCTCCCACAGTCCCCTTGAACATAACTGGACTCCCAGTCTCCCACAGTCTCCTGGAACATCACGGGACTCCCCGTCTCCCACAGTCCCCTGGAACATCACCGGACTCCCCGTCTCCCACAGTCCCCTGGAACATCACCGGACTCCCATCTCCAACAGTCCCCTGGAACATCACGGGGCTCCCCGTCTCCCACAGTCCCTTGGAACATCACGGGGCTCCCCGTCTCCCACAGTCCCCTGGAAGCTGACCGGACTCCCCGTCTCCCACAGTCCCCTTGAACATAACTGGACTCCCAGTCTCCCACAGTCCCCTGGAACATCACGGGACTCCCCGTCTCCCACAGTCCCCTGGAACATCACCGGACTCCCCGTCTCCCACAGTCCCCTGGAACATCACCGGACTCCCGTCTCCCACAGTCCCCTGGAACATCACGGGGCTCCCCGTCTCCCACAGTCCCCTGGAACATCACGGGGCTCCCCGTCTCACACAGTCCCCTGGAACATCACCGGACTCCCCGTCTCCCACAGTCCCCTGGAACATCACCGGACTCCCCGTCTCCCACAGTCCCCTGGAACATCACCGGGGATCCCCGTCTCCCACAGTCCCCTAGAACATCACCGGACTCCCCGTCTCCCACAGTCCCCAGGAACATCACCGGGCTCCCCGTCTCCCACAGTCCCCTGGAACATCACCGGACTCCCCGTCACCCACAGTCCCCTGGAACATCACCGGACTCCCCGTCTCCCACAGTCCCCTGGAACATCACGGGACTCCCCGTCTCTCACAGTCCCCTGCAACATCACGGGGCTCCCCGTCTCCCACAGTCCCCTGGAACATCACGGGGCTCCCCGTCTACCACAGTCCCCTGGAAGCTCACGGGACTCCCCGTCTCCCACAGTCCCCTGGAACAACACTGGACTCCCCGTCTGCCACAGTCCCCTGGAAGCTCACCGGGGCTCCCCGTCTCCCACAGTCCCCTAGAACATCACCGGACTCCCCGTCTCCCACAGTCCCCTGGAACATCACCGGACTCCCCGTCTGCCACAGTCCCCTTGAACATAACTGGACTCCCAGTCTCCCACAGTCCCCTGGAAGATGACCGGACTCCCCGTCTCCCACAGTCCCCTTGAACATAACTGGACTCCCAGTCTCCCACAGTCCCCTGGAACATCACGGGGCTCCCCTTCTCCCACAGTCCCCTGGAACATCACGGGGCTCCCCGTCTCCCACAGTCCCCTGGAACATCACGGGGCTCCCCGTCTCACACAGTCCCCTGGAACATCACCGGACTCCCAGTCTCCCACAGTCCCCTGGAACATCACCGGACTCCCCGTCTCCCACAATCCCCTGGAACATCAACGGGGATCCCCGTCTCCCACAGTCCCCTAGAACATCACCGGACTCCCCGTCTCCCACAGTCCCCAGGAACATCACCGGGCTCCCCGTCTCCCACAGTCCCCTGGAACATCACCGGACTCCCCGTCACCCACAGTCCCCTGGAACATCACCGGACTCCCCGTCTCCCACAGTCCCCTGGAACATCACGGGACTCCCCGTCTCTCACAGTCCCCTGGAACATCACGGGGCTCCCCGTCTCCCACAGTCCCCTGGAACATCACGGGGCTCCCCGTCTACCACAGTCCCCTGGAAGCTCACGGGACTCCCCGTCTCCCACAGTCCCCTGGAACATCACCGGACTCCCCGTCTGCCACAGTCCCCTGGAAGCTCACCGGGGCTCCCCGTCTCCCACAGTCCCCTAGAACATCACCGGACTCCCCGTCTCCCACAGTCCCCTGGAACATCACCGGACTCCCCGTCTGCCACAGTCCCCTGGAACATCACCGGACTCCCCGTCTTCCACAGTCCCCTGGAATCTCACCGGGGCTCGCCGTCTCCCACAGTCCCCTAGAACATCACCGGACTCCCCGTCTCCCACAGTCCCCTGGAACATCACCGGGGATCCCCGTCTCCCACAGTCCCCTAGAACATCACCGGACTCCCCGTCTCCCACAGTCCCCTGGAACATCACCGGGCTCCCCGTCTCCCACAGTCCCCTGGAACATCACGGGACTCCCCGTCTCCCACAGTCCCCTGGAACATCACCGGACTCCCCGTCTCCCACAGTCCCCTGGAACATCACCGGACTCCCCGTCTCCCACAGTCCCCTGTAACATCACCGGGCTCCCCGTCTCCCACAGTCCCCAGGAACATCACGGGGCTCCCCGTCTCCCACAGTCCCCTGGAACATCACGGGGCTCCCCGTCTCCCACAGTCCGCTGGAACATCACCGGACTCCCCGTCTCCCACAGTCCCCTGGAAGCTGACCGGACTCCCCGTCTCTCACAGTCCCCTGGAACATCACCGGACTCCCCGTCTCCCACAGTCCCCAGGAACATCACCGGGCTCCCCGTCTCCCACAGTCCCCTGGAACATCACCGGACTCACCGTCTCCCACAGTCCCCTGGAACATCACGGGGCTCCCTGTCTCCCACAGTCCCCTGGAAGATCACCGGGCTCCCCGTCTCCCACAGTCCCCTGGAACATCACCGGGGATCCCCGTCTCCCACAGTCCCCTGGAACATCACCGGACTCCCCGTCTCCCACAGTCCCCTGGAACATCACCGGGCTCCCCGTCACCCACAGTCCCCTGGAACATCACCGGGCTCCCCGTCTCCCACAGTCCCCTGGAACATCACCGGGCTCCCCGTCTCCCACAGACCCCTTGAACATAACTGGACTCCCAGTCTCCCACAGTCCCCTGGAACATCACCGGGCTCCCCGTCTCCCACAGTCCCCTTGAACATAACTGGACTCCCAGTCTCCCACAGTCCACTGGAACATCACAGGACTCCCCGTCTCCCACAGTCCCCTGGAACATCACCGGACTCCCCGTCTCCCACAGTCCCCTGGAACATCACCGGACCCCCGTCTCCAACAGTCCCCTGGAACATCACGGGGCTCCCCGTCTCCCACAGTCCCCTGGAACATCACGGGGCTCCCCGTCTCCCACAGTCCCCTGGAACATCACGGGGCTCCCCGTCTACCACAGTCCCCTGGAAGCTCACGGGACTCCCCGTCTCCCACAGTCCCCTGGAACATCACCGGACTCCCCGTCTGCCACAGTCCCCTGGAAGCTCACCGGGGCTCCCCGTCTCCCACAGTCCCCTAGAACATCACCGGACTCCCCGTCTCCCACAGTCCCCTGGAACATCACCGGACTCCCCGTCTGCCACAGTCCCCTGGAACATCACCGGACTCCCCGTCTGCCACAGTCCCCAGGAACATCACGGGGCTCCCCGTCTCCCACAGTCCCCTGGAACATCACGGGGCTCCCCGTCTCCCACAGTCCCCTTGAACATAACTGGACTCCCAGTCTCCCACAGTCCCCTGGAAGCTGACCGGACTCCCCGTCTCCCACAGTCCCCTTGAACATAACTGGACTCCCAGTCTCCCCACAGTCCCCTGGAACATCACGGGACTCCCCGTCTCCCACAGTCCCCTGGAACATCACCGGACTCCCCGTCTCCCACAGTCCCCTGGAACATCACGGGGCTCCCCGTCTCCGAAAGTCCCCTGGAACGTCACCGGACTCCCCGTCTCCCATAGTCCCCTGGAACGTCACCGGACTCCCCGTCTCCCACAGTCCCCTGGAACATCACGGGGCTCCCCGTCTCCCACAGTCCCCTGGAACATCACTGACTCCCCGTCTCCCACAGTCCCCTGTAACATCACCGGGCTCCCCGTCTCCCACAGTCCCCAGGAACATCACGGGGCTCCCCGTCTCCCACAGTCCCCTGGAACATCACCGACTCCCCGTCTCCCACAGTCCCCTGGAACATCACCGGACTCACCGTCTCCCACAGTCCCCCTGGAACATCACCGGACTCCCCGTCTCCCACAGTCCCCTGGAACATCACGGGGCTCCCCGTCTCCCACAGTCCCCTGGAACATCACTGACTCCCCGTCTCCCACAGTCCCCTGTAACATCACCGGGCTCCCCGTCTCCCACAGTCCCCAGGAACATCACGGGGCTCCCCGTCTCCCACAGTCCCCTGGAACATCACGGGGCTCCCCGTCTCCCACAGTCCCGTTGAACAAAACTGGACTCCCAGTCTCCCACAGTCCCCTGGAAGCTGACCGGACTCCCCGTCTCCCACAGTCCCCTTGAACATAACTGGACTCCCAGTCTCCCACAGTCTCCTGGAACATCACGGGACTCCCCGTCTCCCACAGTCCCCTGGAACATCACCGGACTCCCCGTCTCCCACAGTCCCCTGGAACATCACCGGACTCCCGTCTCCAACAGTCCCCTGGAACATCACGGGGCTCCCCGTCTCCCACAGTCCCTTGGAACATCACGGGGCTCCCCGTCTCCCACAGTCCCCTGGAAGCTGACCGGACTCCCCGTCTCCCACAGTCCCCTTGAACATAACTGGACTCCCAGTCTCCCACAGTCCCCTGGAACATCACGGGACTCCCCGTCTCCCACAGTCCCCTGGAACATCACCGGACTCCCCGTCTCCCACAGTCCCCTGGAACATCACCGGACTCCCGTCTCCCACAGTCCCCTGGAACATCACGGGGCTCCCCGTCTCCCACAGTCCCCTGGAACATCACGGGGCTCCCCGTCTCACACAGTCCCCTGGAACATCACCGGACTCCCCGTCTCCCACAGTCCCCTGGAACATCACCGGACTCCCCGTCTCCCACAGTCCCCTGGAACATCACCGGGGATCCCCGTCTCCCACAGTCCCCTAGAACATCACCGGACTCCCCGTCTCCCACAGTCCCCAGGAACATCACCGGGCTCCCCGTCTCCCACAGTCCCCTGGAACATCACCGGACTCCCCGTCACCCACAGTCCCCTGGAACATCACCGGACTCCCCGTCTCCCACAGTCCCCTGGAACATCACGGGACTCCCCGTCTCTCACAGTCCCCTGGAACATCACGGGGCTCCCCGTCTCCCACAGTCCCCTGGAACATCACGGGGCTCCCCGTCTACCACAGTCCCCTGGAAGCTCACGGGACTCCCCGTCTCCCACAGTCCCCTGGAACAACACTGGACTCCCCGTCTGCCACAGTCCCCTGGAAGCTCACCGGGGCTCCCCGTCTCCCACAGTCCCCTAGAACATCACCGGACTCCCCGTCTCCCACAGTCCCCTGGAACATCACCGGACTCCCCGTCTGCCACAGTCCCCTTGAACATAACTGGACTCCCAGTCTCCCACAGTCCCCTGGAAGATGACCGGACTCCCCGTCTCCCACAGTCCCCTTGAACATAACTGGACTCCCAGTCTCCCACAGTCCCCTGGAACATCACGGGGCTCCCCCGTCTCCCACAGTCCCCTGGAACATCACGGGGCTCCCCGTCTCCCCACAGTCCCCTGGAACATCACGGGGCTCCCCCGTCTCACACCAGTCCCCTGGAACATCACCGACTCCCCGTCTCCCACAGTCCCCTGGAACATCACCGGACTCCCCGTCTCCCACAATCCCCTGGAACATCAACGGGGATCCCCGTCTCCCACAGTCCCCTAGAACATCACCGGACTCCCCGTCTCCCACAGTCCCCAGGAACATCACCGGGCTCCCCGTCTCCCACAGTCCCTTGGAACATCACCGGACTCCCCGTCACCCACAGTCCCCTGGAACATCACCCGGACTCCCCGTCTCCCACAGTCCCCTGGAACATCACGGGACTCCCCGTCTCTCACAGTCCCCTGGAACATCACGGGGCTCCCCGTCTCCCACAGTCCCCTGGAACATCACGGGGCTCCCCGTCTACCACAGTCCCCTGGAAGCTCACGGGACTCCCCGTCACCCACAGTCCCCTGGAACATCACCGGACTCCCCGTCTCCCACAGTCCCCTGGAACATCACGGGACTCCCCGTCTCTCACAGTCCCCTGGAACATCACGGGGCTCCCCGTCTCCCACAGTCCCCTGGAACATCACGGGGCTCCCCCGTCTACCACAGTCCCCTGGAAGCTCACGGGACTCCCCGTCTCCCACAGTCCCCTGGAACATCACCGGACTCCCCGTCTGCCACAGTCCACTGGAAGCTCACCGGGGCTCCCCGTCTCCCACAGTCCCCTAGAACATCACCGGACTCCCCGTCTCCCACAGTCCCCTGGAACATCACCGGACTCCCCGTCTGCCACAGTCCCCTGGAACATCACCGGACTCCCCGTCTGCCACAGTCCCCCTGGAATCTCACCGGGGCTCGCCGTCTCCCACAGTCCCCTAGAACATCACCGGACTCCCCGTCTCCCACAGTCCCCTGGAACATCACCGGGGATCCCCGTCTCCCACAGTCCCCTAGAACATCACCGGACTCCCCGTCTCCCACAGTCCCCTGGAACATCACCGGGCTCCCCGTCTCCCACAGTCCCCTGGAACATCACGGGACTCCCCGTCTCCCACAGTCCCCTGGAACATCACCGGACTCCCGTCTCCCACAGTCCCCTGGAACATCACCGGACTCCCCGTCTCCCACAGTCCCCTGTAACATCACCGGGCTCCCCGTCTCCCACAGTCCCCAGGAACATCACGGGGCTCCCCGTCTCCCACAGTCCCCTGGAACATCACGGGGCTCCCCGTCTCCCACAGTCCGCTGGAACATCACCGGACTCCCCCGTCTCCCACAGTCCCCTGGAAGCTGACCGGACTCCCCGTCTCTCACAGTCCCCTGGAACATCACCGGACTCCCCGTCTCCCACAGTCCCAGGAACATCACCGGGCTCCCCGTCTCCCACAGTCCCCTGGAACATCACCGGACTCACCGTCTCCCACAGTCCCCCTGGAACATCACGGGGCTCCCTGTCTCCCACAGTCCCCTGGAAGATCACCGGGCTCCCCGTCTCCCACAGTCCCCTGGAACATCACCGGGGATCCCCGTCTCCCACAGTCCCCTGGAACATCACCGGACTCCCCGTCTACCACAGTCCCCTGGAACATCACCGGGCTCCCCGTCACCCACAGTCCCCTGGAACATCACCGGGCTCCCCGTCTCCCACAGTCCCCTGGAACATCACCGGGCTCCCCGTCTCCCACAGACCCCTTGAACATAACTGGACTCCCAGTCTCCCACAGTCCCCTGGAACATCACCGGGCTCCCCGTCTCCCACAGTCCCCTTGAACATAACTGGACTCCCAGTCTCCCACAGTCCACTGGAACATCACAGGACTCCCCGTCTCCCACAGTCCCCTGGAACATCACCGGACTCCCCGTCTCCCACAGTCCCCTGGAACATCACCGGACCCCCCGTCTCCAACAGTCCCCCTGGAACATCACGGGGCTCCCCGTCTCCCACAGTCCCCTGGAACATCACGGGGCTCCCCGTCTCCCACAGTCCCCTGGAACATCACGGGGCTCCCCGTCTACCACAGTCCCCTGGAAGCTCACGGGACTCCCCGTCTCCCACAGTCCCCTGGAACATCACCGGACTCCCCGTCTGCCACAGTCCCCTGGAAGCTCACCGGGGCTCCCCGTCTCCCACAGTCCCCTAGAACATCACCGGACTCCCCGTCTCCCACAGTCCCCTGGAACATCACCGGACTCCCCGTCTGCCACAGTCCCCTGGAACATCACCGGACTCCCCGTCTGCCACAGTCCCCAGGAACATCACGGGGCTCCCCGTCTCCCGCAGTCCCCTGGAACATCACGGGGCTCCCCGTCTCCCACAGTCCCCTTGAACATAACTGGACTCCCAGTCTCCCACAGTCCCCTGGAAGCTGACCGGACTCCCCGTCTCCCACAGTCCCCTTGAACATAACTGGACTCCCCAGTCTCCCACAGTCCCCTGGAACATCACGGGACTCCCCGTCTCCCCACAGTCCCCTGGAACATCACCGGACTCCCCGTCTCCCACAGTCCCCTGGAACATCACGGGGCTCCCCGTCTCCGAAAGTCCCCTGGAACGTCACCGGACTCCCCGTCTCCCATAGTCCCCTGGAACGTCACCGGACTCCCCGTCTCCCACAGTCCCCTGGAACATCACGGGGCTCCCCGTCTCCCACAGTCCCCTGGAACATCACTGACTCCCCCGTCTCCCACAGTCCCCTGTAACATCACCGGGCTCCCCGTCTCCCACAGTCCCCTGGAACATCACCGACTCCCCGTCTCCCACAGTCCCCTGGAACATCACCGGACTCCCGTCTCCAACAGTCCCCTGGAACATCACGGGGCTCCCCGTCTCCCACAGTCCCTTGGAACATCACGGGGCTCCCCGTCTCCCACAGTCCCCTGGAAGCTGACCGGACTCCCCGTCTCCCACAGTCCCCTTGAACATAACTGGACTCCCAGTCTCCCACAGTCCCCTGGAACATCACGGGACTCCCCGTCTCCCACAGTCCCCTGGAACATCACCGGACTCCCCGTCTCCCACAGTCCCTGGAAACATCACCGGACTCCCGTCTCCCACAGTCCCCTGGAACATCACGGGGCTCCCCGTCTCCCACAGTCCCCTGGAACATCACGGGGCTCCCCGTCTCACACAGTCCCCTGGAACATCACCGGACTCCCCGTCTCCACAGTCCCCTGGAACATCACCGGACTCCGCGTCTCCCACAGTCCCCTGGAACATCACCGGGGATCCCCGTCTCCCACAGTCCCCTAGAACATCACCGGACTCCCCGTCTCCCACAGTCCCCAGGAACATCACCGGGCTCCCCGTCTCCCACAGTCCCCTGGAACATCACCGGACTCCCCGTCACCCACAGTCCCCTGGAACATCACCGGACTCCCCGTCTCCCACAGTCCCCTGGAACATCACGGGACTCCCCGTCTCTCACAGTCCCCCTGGAACATCACGGGGCTCCCCGTCTCCCACAGTCCCCTGGAACATCACGGGGCTCCCCGTCTACCACAGTCCCCTGGAAGCTCACGGGACTCCCCGTCTCCCACAGTCCCCTGGAACAACACTGGACTCCCCGTCTGCCACAGTCCCCTGGAAGCTCACCGGGGCTCCCCGTCTCCCACAGTCCCCCTAGAACATCACCGGACTCCCCGTCTCCCACAGTCCCCTGGAACATCACCGGACTCCCCGTCTGCCACAGTCCCCTTGAACATAACTGGACTCCCAGTCTCCCACAGTCCCCTGGAAGATGACCGGACTCCCCGTCTCCCACAGTCCCCTTGAACATAACTGGACTCCCAGTCTCCCACAGTCCCCTGGAACATCACGGGGCTCCCCGTCTCCCACAGTCCCTGGAACATCACGGGGCTCCCCGTCTCCACAGTCCCCTGGAACATCACGGGGCTCCCCCGTCTCACACAGTCCCCTGGAACATCACCGGACTCCCCCGTCTCCCACAGTCCCCTGGAACATCACCGGACTCCCCGTCTCCCACAATCCCCTGGAACATCAACGGGGATCCCCGTCTCCCACAGTCCCCTAGAACATCACCGGACTCCCCGTCTCCCACAGTCCCCAGGAACATCACCGGGCTCCCCGTCTTCCCACAGTCCCCTGAACATCACCGGACTCCCCGTCACCCACAGTCCCCTGGAACATCACCGACTCCCCCGTCTCCCACAGTCCCCTGGAACATCACGGGACTACCCCCGTCTCTCACAGTCCCCTGGAACATCACGGGGCTCCCCGTCTCCCACAGTCCCCTGGAACATCACGGGGCTCCCCGTCTACCACAGGTCCCCTGGAAGCTCACGGGACTCCCCGTCTCCCACAGTCCCCCTGGAACATCACCGGACTCCCCGTCTGCCACAGTCCCCTGGAAGCTCACCGGGGCTCCCCGTCTCCCACAGTCCCCTAGAACATCACCGGACTCCCCGTCTCCCACAGTCCCCTGGAACATCACCGGACTCCCCGTCTGCCACAGTCCCCTGGAACATCACCGGACTCCCCGTCTGCCACAGTCCCCTGGAATCTCACCGGGGCTCGCCGTCTCCCACAGTCCCCTAGAACATCACCGGACTCCCCGTCTCCCACAGTCCCCTGGAACATCACCGGGGATCCCCGTCTCCCACAGTCCCCCTAGAACATCACCGGACTCCCCGTCTCCCACAGTCCCCTGGAACATCACCGGTCCTCCGTCTCCCACAGTCCCCTGGAACATCACGGGACTCCCCGTCTCCCACAGTCCCCTGGAACATCACCGGACTCCCCGTCTCCCACAGTCCCCTGGAACATCACCGGACTCCCCGTCTCCCACAGTCCCCTGTAACATCACCGGGCTCCCCGTCTCCCACAGTCCCCAGGAACATCACGGGGCTCCCCGTCTCCCACAGTCCCCTGGAACATCACGGGGCTCCCCGTCTCCCACAGTCCGCTGGAACATCACCGGACTCCCCGTCTCCCACAGTCCCCTGGAAGCTGACCGGACTCCCCGTCTCTCACAGTCCCCTGGAACATCACCGGACTCCCCGTCTCCCACAGTCCCCAGGAACATCACCGGGCTCCCCGTCTCCCACAGTCCCCTGGAACATCACCGGACTCACCGTCTCCCACAGTCCCCTGGAACATCACGGGGCTCCCTGTCTCCCACAGTCCCCTGGAAGATCACCGGGCTCCCGTCTCCCACAGTCCCCTGGAACATCACCGGGGATCCCCGTCTCCCACAGTACCCTGGAACATCACCGGACTCCCCGTCTCCCACAGTCCCCTGGAACATCACCGGGCTCCCCGTCACCCACAGTCCCCTGGAACATCACCGGGCTCCCCGTCTCCCACAGTCCCCTGGAACATCACCGGGCTCCCCGTCTCCCCACAGACCCCTTGAACATAACTGGACTCCCAGTCTCCCCACAGTCCCCTGGAACATCACCGGGCTCCCCCGTCTCCCACAGTCCCCTTGAACATAACTGGAGACTCCCAGTCTCCCACAGTCCACTGGAACATCACAGGACTCCCCGTCTCCCACAGTCCCCTGGAACATCACCGGACTCCCCGTCTCCCACAGTCCCCTGGAACATCACCGGACCCCCGTCTCCAACAGTCTCCTGGAACATCACGGGGCCTCCCCGTCTCCCACAGTCCCCTGGAACATCACGGGGCTCCCCGTCTCCCACAGTCCCCTGGAACATCACGGGGCTCCCCGTCTACCACAGTCCCCTGGAAGCTCACGGGACTCCCCGTCTCCCACAGTCCCCTGGAACATCACCGGACTCCCCGTCTGCCACAGTCCCCTGGAAGCTCACCGGGGCTCCCCGTCTCCCACAGTCCCCTAGAACATCACCGGACTCCCCGTCTCCCACAGTCCCCTGGAACATCACCGGACTCCCCGTCTGCCACAGTCCCCCCTGGAACATCACCGGACTCCCCGTCTGCCACAGTCCCCAGGAACATCACGGGCTCCCCGTCTCCCACAGTCCCCTGGAACATCACGGGGCTCCCCGTCTCCCACAGTCCCCTTGAACATAACTGGACTCCCAGTCTCCCACAGTCCCCTGGAAGCTGACCGGACTCCCCGTCTCCCACAGTCCCCTTGAACATAACTGGACTCCCAGTCTCCCACAGTCCCCTGGAACATCACGGGACTCCCCGTCTCCCACAGTCCCCTGGAACATCACCGGACTCCCCGTCTCCCACAGTCCCCTGGAACATCACGGGGCTCCCCGTCTCCCAAAGTCCCCTGGAACGTCACCGGACTCCCCGTCTCCCATAGTCCCCTGGAACGTCACCGGACTCCCCGTCTCCCACAGTCCCCTGGAACATCACGGGGCTCCCCGTCTCCCACAGTCCCCTGGAACATCACTGACTCCCCGTCTCCCACAGTCCCCCTGTAACATCACCGGGCTCCCCGTCTCCCACAGTCCCCAGGAACATCACGGGGCTCCCCGTCTCCCACAGTCCCCTGGAACATCACTGACTCCCCGTCTCCCACAGTCCCCTGTAACATCACCGGGCTCCCCGTCTCCCACAGTCCCCAGGAACATCACGGGGCTCCCCGTCTCCCACAGTCCCTGGAACATCACGGGGCTCCCCGTCTCCCACAGTCCCGTTGAACATAACTGGACTCCCAGTCTCCCACAGTCCCCTGGAAGCTGACCGGACTCCCCGTCTCCCACAGTCCCCTTGAACATAACTGGACTCCCAGTCTCCCACAGTCTCCTGGAACATCACGGGACTCCCCGTCTCCCACAGTCCCCCTGGAACATCACCGGACTCCCCGTCTCCCACAGTCCCCTGGAACATCACCGGACTCCCGTCTCCAACAGTCCCCTGGAACATCACGGGGCTCCCCGTCTCCCACAGTCCCTTGGAACATCACGGGGCTCCCCGTCTCCCACAGTCCCCTGGAAGCTGACCGGACTCCCCGTCTCCCACAGTCCCCTTGAACCATAACTGGACTCCCAGTCTCCCACAGTCCCCTGGAACATCACGGGACTCCCCGTCTCCCACAGTCCCCTGGAACATCACCGGACT